>NW_027417832.1:0-39006 GCF_009905375.1 Apium graveolens | reverse complement strand
AAAAAAAAAAAAAATTCAACAGTCTCTCTTTCTCTCTTCGTTTTAAAACTCAACTGTTTCTCTTCTCTCTCTCTCTCTTCGAACCATCTCAACCGCCATTAGTATTTCTTTTGCTCGAGTTTTTACTCAACACACTTCACTGTTACATATACATACGTGTGTATACATACAGTGAGGAAGTGCTGCCAAATTTTTTTTTTCAAAACTTTTTTTTTTCGTTTTCGAATCCTTTTTCTCGTTCTTTAAATCTGTGTGTGATAATTTATAATTGGGTATTAACTTTTGTTTTGTTTTGTGTGTTATTCTTGTGTTATTTATTATTATTTTGTGTCTTGTGCGGTTTTTCAGATTTGTTATTGCGAGTTAAGAATTTTAACGAGATACATTACTTTCTAAGTTTTTCGAATATAATTGACTTAATTCGAATTATTAAATTTTTTTTAATTCGAATTTTCTTAATATCATTCTTAAAATTCTGAAAGTGTGTGTTTTTATTATATTTTAATGGCTCTCAATTTCCAAATTGTCGCGCATAATCAGGTTGGTTATTTTAATCCGGATAAATGTGATGTAGAAAAATTTAAGCCGTGGATTAGATTTTTAAATGACCATTCGATTGTTAGCTCTGCTATTAAATCAAATGTGATTTTAAATGTTGATCTGCTAAGACTGATTTGCACAACCTTTACTGTGGCCGATGATTTTAAATCTTTTTCATTCAACGTGGCAAACACACAGTATGTGGTTGATGAAACAGTCGTCAATCGAGCTTTAAATTTTCCTATGGACAATTTCTATAATTTGCCCTCTGAAAATGATATTTCAAACTTTTTCCATGCTATTCACTATCAGGGGGTGATCAATTTAACCAAACTTTCAAAATCCAATTTGGTGTCTGAATGGGACATTTCTTCGATACACTTTCTAAAGTGTTTGCCAACTGCACTAAATCAAACTTTCACAACATCACTTCCACTCTACAGTATATTGGTCTTGCGGTTGTTTTCAATCAAAGGATCAATTTTGGCAAACTACTTTTACCCATTCTCTTGAGACGTCTCACTACTACTTTACGTGATCATTCTACAAATCGTAGGGTCTCGTGTTACTATGCTCGTTTTCTCATGCTTATAACAGATCATCTTCTCACACCTGAGCACAAAGCCCTTTTTGCTAACTCCGCAGTAACCGAACCCCCTCCTGTAAGCAAAAAGATTAACACCCGCCAAGACACAACCTTCAAATTCATGCAAGTTCCTGTACTTGTATCTGCTTTCATGGCCACTTATATTCCCTTACCTATTTTCAATCTTCCCGGTCATGAACAGCAAGCTCAACCTCCAGTGGTTCAAGCCACCCAGGCTCCTCCAACATCAGATGCTCTTCCATTACAGGTAGTAATTCCTCACTCTCACTCCATTCCTACTTCTATTGAAAGACCCCCAGTGGTTGATAGGACTGACCATAAAGTTGTAGAACCACAGCTTCAATCCCAGGTCATAGAGCCAAACACAGAGTCACAACCTATCTTAATCTCTCCCCCACTGTCTAAAATGTTACCCAGAAGGTTAATAGGAAGTGGTGTATTGGTGGATGTGAATGAACCCTCAGCTCTGCCTCCTCCGAAGAAAAGAAGAACATTTACTGAGGCATCTGAAAGCCCATCCTTGTCCTCCCAACAGGACATGGACTTTGAAATGGCCACTGAACAGTTACTAGAAACATCCTCTCAACAGGATGAATCTATTGAAATTTGCCATAGGGTCATGGCATCCTGTACTGAGTCAAGCACAATTCCATTACTCACAATGGAACCATACATACCCACAGATGTTACTCAGGACACAGAGCGAGGATTGCACATAGAGTCGGTTATAGTGCCTGCCATAGTTACGGCAGAAGAGCAGTCACATGCTTCTGAGGGAAAATCTGACTCTCAGCCACCTTTAATAGAGTCATTTTCTCCCCTCCCAGATCCAACACCTCTGGCTCCCTCACGGGATTCTCCACTCGCAGATTTATCTGGAGAAAGTGGAGGGCAACTCGGTCAATCTATCCCTGAAGCAATTCAAACATCTATTTCATATGAAATGATAGGTTTGACTGAGGATCGGGACTCGCGAATTCCCATTGCACCACCACTGACCTCTCTTGAAGAGGCTAGGGTGATTTTAATTGTAGGTACAGAAGAACAGCAACAGGAAGACTCCTCACGAGCAATTATATTGAGAGAAACACAAGCACGTGAGGTGAGTGAACCAAACACGAGTGAAATTCAGGTGAGAGCACACACAGACACAGACACTGAAAACCTGTTAGCTCAAATTGCTGCTTTAAAAGAAGAACTTGCTAAAAGCCAAGCTGAAGCTAAATCATTCAAAGCATAAGTGGTTGAACGGTCTTCTTCTTCCACCTCTGTCAACAATCAGCTGGCACTCATCAGGAATGATATCTCAGATCTCAAGACCACTGTCATACCAAAGCTCAATTCCATTCAGGAAACTCCAACTTTATCAGCTGATGACATTTCTAACTTCTGCTCTCTACATACAAGAATGACTTCTCTTGAAGACCTGGTTGAAATGAATCATTCACTGGACTCCTTCAGATTTCTAAAGATAGAACCGGGTATGGAACATCTCAATGAAGGGATGAAACACTTGTATTTCATGATCAAGAATTCTCACTGCCCTAATGAAGAACAAAGAACTTACTTTGAAGGGCCGTCTGGTGGAGGCTTAGGCTCTGGAGGTGATGAAGGACATGGAGGTTCTAAAGGAAAGTCAGTAGAGGATCCCTCAACTAAGGGGGAGAAGAAAAAGAGTAGTGGAAAGCGAAAAGAAAAAGATACCTCTGCTGGAGACAAAGGAAAGGCTGATGATGTCTACTATAGTGGAGAACAGGATGACTTTGATATCTTTGACATTCCCACTGAACCAGTCTTGGAAGATAAAGATGGTTTATTTGAAGCTGAAGAGGAAAGTGATTTTGGAGAATGGGAAGAGGAAGCTACAGTGGATCCTATCTTTGAGAAAGAGTTTCAACAACAGCAGTCGGACTTGAAAAGAAAAGAAGCTGAACTCAAAAAGGTATCCCAGATCATTGACATGAGGAAAAGCATTGAACGAACAGAAACTCTTGAAAAGCAACGTCTTCATGACATTAAAGCCAAAAAAAGGAGAAGAGATGTAAGGCTGAAGATTGGTGAAAAATGGGATGAGGCTAGGAAAGTACTTGATATGCCTCAGCTAAGCACTAACAATGATAGGCAGTTCCTACATCTTCTTGACAAGCTGGAAATCTCAAATCCTAACAATGACATGTACATGAATGCTATCAAGACTGAAGTCTCAAGGATCACAGCTGCTTTTGACAGATCTCTAAATGAAATGAGCATATTTGTATATTGTCAGAGTGAAGGATCTTTCAAGGTGTCACTTCATCTGTTTGAGAATCGTTCTTTGTCAGAGATTTGGGTTCTTCTCAACAAAGTAAAAAGAAGCTCAGAATTGAATGAAGTTCTTCGAGAAAGGCTTAAAGATTTTGCCAGCAGGGCTAGTCCTCAAGTGGTCAACAATCCTCATCAGGTGAGATTCTTTAAGTCTGATTGTCTTCAAATCTGTCAGCTAGATGCACAATCTCTTAAAGACTACTCAGCTAAGCATCTGGTCTGGATGAAACATCATTTAAGAACTGCCGGATACTCATCCATGTTGAAGACTCAAGCTGCTGATTTGATTCAAGCTTATTGTGAAAAGAATATTAAAAGGTACAATCAGTTCAAGAATAAGCTGAAGTCAGTTGGAGTTCAAGCAGTCAGACCAGCAAGCTTCACTTTAGAAAAGGATCGTGTCTTTGACAAGGAGTTGCTTCAAGATTTAGAAGAAGGTGAAGTCAGAAGAGAAGACAATTGAAGTCAATTAGCTCAAAACTCAATGTAATATGATTAGAGCTTTATGAATCAAGATAGACTAATGTAGTTATATGTTCAGGCTAGAGGAACATCTATCTTGTATTCACTTGTAAATTTCTTTTGGAATCTGGAAAATGTTAAACATAATCCAGAACTTTTCTGCTATTTACTTTGCATTACTGTTTATATCTTTTTCTTATTTGTTAGTTGAGTTATCCTCTAGGTATTTGTTGTTATTGTCTAACAAACAAATAGGGGGAGATTGAAAGGCATATGTTAAGCCTATTTGTTTATTCGAGGATTTAACTCAACTCAAATAAGAATGTAATAAGTAAATAGTGGATCTATCATCGGAGAGATCTCACAAAGTAACATTTGTCAAAGGGTTAAGAAACATTGTTCATCTACAGACTTGAAGATTCACTGGAAGAAGCTCAAGTAATTGATCAAGCCTCAGTGATTTAAATCAAGATTGTAGATTTAACCAAGTGACAGAGATCTCGTCAGGGTATCAATTAATTACAGGAATTTAATTTGAAGAAAATCAAGACTTGGAGAAACATCACAGAAGTTAGTCATTCATGAACCAGACAGTACATCGAGTGTCAACATTCAAGTGGTGAAATAGATTCAGTGATTTTCAGAAGATTGTCAGAAGAGTGGTTGTTGTTCAAGAGTAGTATTAATTCTCTATTAATTAATTAAGTCATTTAAATTAATTAAGAAAATAAATTAAATCTGCAAAGATTAATTTATTGATTAATTGAATTAATTGGTTAATTAATTCTAAATTAATATTATGCATTTTTCAGAAATGATTTTGAATTTATATTCAAAAAAAAAAATCAGCAAAACAGATTTGAATTGGTATGACAATTGGATTGTCATACCGAAAGTCCTCCCAAGTCTTTCTGGATAGTTCTACCAAGTCATTCTATTGTCCTACCGATAGTCTTTCCAAGTCAAGTAATTGTCCTACCGAAAGTTCTACCAGTTCAAAGGATTGTCTTGCTAGTTCATTTTGGATTGTCTTGCTAGTTCATTTTGGATTGTCTTGCCGAATGTCATGCTAATTCAATTCGAGTGATCTGTTTACTTAAACAGAAATAGATCATTTTGTCAACACAATTGAATACACAGCCAACCACTGAAGAACACAAAACAAACAGAAGCAGAGAAATTATTGTAAAATTCTCAGAGCATTTATTTCTAGCAGTTATTGTTAAATCCAATCCACTAGAAATTCTGTTGTTGTTCTTGTGTAACTATCTAGCGGATCAAAATCCCTAGAACTTAATCTCAAATCGCTTTTAGCATTTGATTCTATTTATTGCAAAAATAGAAAAAGTTCATGTCAAATTTATTCTAAATTTGTGATAATTAATTTGAGATTAATTCCTTGTAACAGATACCGCTGTTGTAACACATTTCAAGTTTAATAAAAGTTTTATTTAACTTAAATTTTGTTTCAATTTTTATTCCGCATTTTATTCGATTAAACGGTATAGTTTGTATTCAACCCCCCTTCTACAAACATATTGGGACCTAACAATAATCATTCGAATTTATCAGAAAATCAGAAGTTAATCAAGCAATCATTCATCACAATTATATATATATACACTCGCGTATATCTATATATATATACAAGCCGGAAGAAAATAATTGGAAAATAACCGGAAATAAAGTAACCGACAGGAACAAGGTGCAACGGAGGTACAAGGCAGCAACCAGACGGATAAAAAAAATAAGGCGGCCAGACTTACCCTGAACGACGCACACCCGCAGAAGGGGAAAAAGAAAGAGGAAACAGAGAAAAGTACAGGGGGTGGGGGAAAATGGGAACAGGGGTAGTTTCTATTGTTTTTTTCATTTATTTAGTTAATCCTCAGCAATCAGCAAATGACACAAGGCAGTATGCATTCTGAAAATCCAACACGTGTGCTTTTATTGCTTATAGGCCCATTTTTTAATCTGAAATTCGATTTTTGCGAACCGAGTCGTACTTAAAACAGATTCAGGAAATCACGGAAACAGTCTTAAAATTTTCTAAAATTCCCGAAACTAATAAAATAAAATTTTCATAATTTTTAAAGCATTTTTAAAATACAACTGGTACCCGCATTTATCAATTAACGAACCGAGCTGCACTTAAAAAACATTCAGAAAATTACGAAAATAGTATTAAAATATTATAGATATCCAGAAGTTTACAAAAACATAAATTTCATAATTTTAAAATAATTTTATATCCGCTTTTTAATGATTAACGAAACAACACACGAGTGAAATTATTTCCAAAAAAATTCCGAAATAATTTTAAAAAGCTCGGAATATTCCAAAATTAAGTAAATATGAGTTTTATAATTTTTGAAGAATTCTGGAATTAAATACAGATTTTACAATTAAATGTAATCAGAAAATCATACAGGGTTAAATAATTGATAAAATATTGATTTCTAAATTTTGTAAAATCCCAAAAATAATTATTGAAATTATAAAATCATAAAACTAATTTTAGAGACAATCCAAATATTTACGAATTTAAAACTGTAATAAAATCACCTTTAAAAATAAAACAGAACAATATAACTCAATTTCTAACTACACATTCCAATCCTTTAAACCAATAAATCACAGACAAATAGTATATATCAACACACTGCTGCCAAAACCAAGACACATATTTTATTTAATTAATACTTCCACAATTACATATTTAAATAATTCAAAAATACACGAGTCGTTATACTATTTGTGTGGTTTAGTACTGGAAATCAACGAGAAATGGTTCACAAAGAATAAGGCTTACAGCTAAAAGATCAAATGATGTGGCTCAGGTTCAAGGCTGAAGGATTCAATGTACTTACAATATAAAACAGAGCTATTTTGAACACTTAACAATATGTGACGAGAAAGTTGAGAAATATTTGCATTATATCTCGAAAAAGATTTAGAATTACTTGCCTTATAACAATCAATTCCAATTTCACTTGTACTCGTCAAATGACTCTCTTCAACAACCACTCGTCTACTTTTCCTATGCCTCGATTCTATTTTCTGACCACCTGCTTCCCATTCCTACGTCTTGCTTATTCTGCTAGGCATCATAAGTATTTATCATTATTCATCTCACCTTATCTAATTGTCACATGGATGCCATAAGGTTTTATCTACCCTTCGTTTCACCCAAATCCGATTTACGGATTAAAAGTTATGGCCAAAATATCCCAAATAATAAATATATAGGCATATAACACCTCAATCAGATAGCACATAGCACGCAAGATATTTGATTAAAATATTTTTTCAAAGAAGATTCGGGGTCAAAATGATTTTTCAAGTATTTATTACGAATTTTTGAACATTTTTCGGAATTAAAACGGGACTCCGGATCAATTTATAATTAAATAATAGGGTTTGAACACGCCAAATATGATTTAAAATAATTTAATAATAATTATCGAGCCTTGAAAACAATTTAAAATTATATTTTAAAGCTCGAAACTATTTTTAAAATTTTTAAAATCAAAATAAATAATTAAATCTATTTATTAAATCAATTAAAATCAATTAATAATTAATTAAGTTAATTAATCAATTAATATTAAATTAATTGACTAATTAAAATAATTAAAAACTAATTAAAATTAATTAATAAAATAAATCAGATTTATTTTTGAATTAAAAATGAATTTTTGGAATTAAAATAATGATTTAAGGATTAAAAATGAATTTTTGGAATTAAATAATGAATTTTGAATTATTTCTAAAAAGAAATTCCAAAAACAGATTTTCAGGTCAAGGTTGTCTTCAACCTCGAATCAAGGGGCGGCAGTGGCCAGACTTTGAAGAACAAGCCGCCGGATTCTGGAATTTCCAGAAAACGGTCGGCGAACTTCCAAGTTCCGGCCAGGTCCCTTCTCGGCCGAAATCCACCCCAATCAACTCGGTTTTTATCTCAAAACATTCCTTTTGATTTCAACAATCCAGAATTAACACAAACACCTCCAGAATCCCGCCCGAACTCCGATTCCGACCAAAACCCGACCTTCAACCTCGATTTTCCGGCCAATTATCAAAATCACTCGATTTTGAACCAAAAGTAACGATTTTGGTACCAAAATAAACCTTATTACATGTATAATCTATTCATGCCATCAAGAACACTTAAAACACTAAATTAAACCAAGAAAAGTCGATTTATAAATCTTATAAAATTTTAAAACTCGTTTTTACTATTTACTGAACCAAATCAAGCAATCAATATATGGAAATGATCCTTAGAACTTCTACAATCATAATCAACCAACAAAATCATCAAACCATTCCTCTAAATCAAAAACCGAATTTAAGTTAAAATAAATAAAAAAAATCAAAATTATGAATTTGAAAAAGAATTAACCTTATTCGAGGATTTTTATATGGATACGATCGTCTCGTCGAGAGCTTCGTTTTGACTATTCATACGCCTCCATCGGATTCCAATAACGTCCTTAAATCCTCGTTTGATTGCGAAGAACACGAAGAACACGGTTCGTTTCTCTGGATAATTATCTATTTAACTGTTTGTAAATGATTTTCTGTACAAAATAAAATACGGTAAAGGCTATTTATAATTACGGAAAATTAGTGTCCCGTTGTATCATTCCGGATATAAAATGGTACGTTTATTTATAAAAACTGATCCAAACGGTACCGGTTTTCGGGATAATTATTCAAATCAGTACAATTTGTACTGCGGTCTTGGTCTCAGCGCCTGGTTACACGTATTACGAGGTGATAATTGTGATAGTTTAATAAAAAGATCTCGTTTACCGAAAATACGAGTTTTATCGATCTACCGAAACGAATAATGTATCGAAAATGTTGCGTCGCGACCCGCACAGGACAAACCGTATTCCGGATCGAAAAAGTCAAAATATGGAAAATGCTCGGAATATTGCAATTAGGCTAGGAAGGAGTTCTCGGAAGAGTTTCGGGTTATAAAAACGTAAAAACGGATGACGTCGGCTAGTTTCCGATTGTATAAAATAGTTTATAGAGATTCGGAAAAAGAATTTATAGAATCCATATATTTCCTATAAAATCCTAAATCAACATAAAAATAAATAGGAAGATATGACAATTATCTATATTTTATTTTGGACATATAAAAATTAAAATACTCAGTTAATATTATTTTTAAACATCCCAACACATATAACACTTAATAAATAATTCACAGAATAAATACTGGACATACATAATATTTATTTATTAGCAAAAATAATTACACGATATATCCCAGATATTACAATTAGCAATCCATCAAATATGAAACATCTAAAATCTCGATCTTCTCCGCGATATTGATTCTGACTAGATCTGAATTTAGACATTTTGACCCTCTAAATGATATTTTCTTGAAAAACACAAAACACGAAAGTTGTAGAGAACGAAAGGATTAACGAATTTCGATTTAAGATGAATTTTCTACGAATTTTACAAAACTGCTGATTTTTGCATACAAAAGCCCTACGAATTTTAATGATAAAAATGAGGAATACGAATATGGTGTATTTATAACGATACAAAACCTTTTTTCTTAATTTTAAGTTATCCATACTAAAATCTGATTCAAATTTGAGGCTCAATAGTCTAATGCAATTTTGAAATCCTAACCTTTATCAAATTTTTATACTTTTTATTCTATTATTCTTTTACTAATGTTATCTAAAAATTACGGGATATAACACTTTTCATATTTTTACAACAAGGGAATCCATTGGTACTATCATCTTTGCCTTGACATTACACCTGTTAGGAATCAAGCTTGTATCCTGATGATAAGCAAAACACATAGCATGATTATGTTAAGTCAAACTGTAGCCTTTAACGGCTAGTAAGTCAAACTGTAGCATTTAACGGCTAGTCATCCTAAGGTATAGCCGTTAAAAGAGTAGCTAATCAATTAGTTAGATTTTTGTAACATTTTCTAGGAGATTCTTGTCATAGTTAGTAATGTTTTTATTCATTCAGAAGTCATGATGAATCAATGGATAATTTAAAATAGGGTGGCTAATTATAACTATGTGATGCAATGTAATTATGATCTAAGTGAAGTAAGTCTTCAACTACTAAGTAAAGCTATAACATCAACGGTTAATTGCATCAACCCATCAACAGTTAAATCAGTCTCAATGGCTAAGGAGATTCAAATAGCTTTTGATAGGGACTTGACAGTGGTCATATCTTGAGTCTGACACAACACATGGGTTGATTTGAATCTCAGCAAAAAAAATGGAAGTCAAGACAAACTTTGCATGTGATCTTGGATTCTAAAGAAGAAGAAAGATTCTATTTACATGAATGACAAATTGGAGGGATATTCAAAGCAATATATCAAGATTAGATTGAGCCTCATTTGTCAAGCATCACGGGAGGGAATGTAGAAGCAATCTTACTGGACCTAGAAGACTGTGATGTGTATTGTCTAGTAAAGATTGTAACTTGGTGATATATAAACCAAGTAGTAGCAGTAGTATCCTCAAGATATAGTTTTAGAAGTGTTTATTAGTAGAAAGAATTATTTTGAGAGAAACATTGAAAATGCAGCTGTGAAATTGCATTTATAATTTACACAGGTTATTACTTCAATATATATATATATATATCAGGTGGTAAACTCAAAAATAAACCACCTGAAATTTTTAATTTGTATTTTTTTTTCTTTCATTCCATTCTAAAGAAAAATTATATGTTTAAAATCATCAAAATAGTTGATTTGTATTCAACCCCTCCCCAATCTAAAAATTACCATTATTGATTGTTAGAGAATAACAACACCTATTAATTCTTAGAATCCATGAGGTTTGCATTCTTTTTTCTTCAAGCATGGTATTTTGATGATGGAATTATGATTGGGGATTCAGTTGAGGTTTCTAAGGTCTTGGCTAGTATTCAATTAGAGGGGTCGGGATTGGGTTTGGAGTCAGATATATGGATGAAAGAGGTATTTTAGCCTGTTACCGACCCGCATATTTTTTGTGATGGACTTTTCCCTCATAATATTGATAGGCCTCAAGCAGGGGTCAAACTTCTGGTTGGTTTTATAAGCACGGACTGTGAGTTTGTAGAGAAATTTGAGAAGTAGAAAGTGTTGAAGTGTGTAGAACTTTGGGTGCATTGGATCAAATTAATGATCCTCAATGTGAGTGTGTATTACTTAGGGTTTGTATGGGACTAAGTAAATTGTATTATGTTATATGTACTTTCACGCCACATTTTTTTATAGAGGCATCCGCTTAATTTGATACTATATTGAAGAACACACTAGACAATACTATAATGCAAGAATAGCGTGGATTTGGTGACCTTCAATGAAGGTTGATGACTTTTCCTATCCACTCACGTGGTTTTGGGGTGTATACTGGTATACTGCAGTTGACACTAGTCTGTTTGCATCTGTGACTTCTCGACAGGGCCTGCCCTAAGATATTTGAAACCCCAAGCAAAATAAAATTTTGTGTCCCTATAACAATACATGAAAAAGCATAAAAAAATATTGCTAACATAAAATTTTCATCAAATACATACGCTTTATTACTTTTGAAAAATTATTCTTCTAGTTGTTTTGATAACAAAATCAATCATTAGTCTTTCATAATCAAGATTTGAAAGTATATCATTCTTAATGAATATCATAGATAATCCATTCAGTCTATCATGTGACATACTCGAACGGAGATAAAGCTTGATCAACTTTAATTTCGAAAAACATCTTTCCGCAGAAGCCACTATAACTAGTATAGTTAACAAAATTTTATAAGTAACTGTGGCATTCAGATAGTATTCTCCCATCACTTTTAAATAATTTAACATATCTATAGCCTTGTAAATAATCATTCTAAGGGTCTCCAACATCAATATTATGACTCCCGCTACTATTAGTTTCTTATTCATTAACGGAATTTGTTGGTTTCATAAACCTAAGAAGTCCTCTCCTTTTTTGTAATCTTCTATAAAATCAGCCCTTTGTTGATTGATTTTTCTTCTTGAACTTCGGATCGATATTCTTTTCATCTTTAATCAATAATTAAAAACTAAAACTTTAAATTGGGTATTTAGTTTTGATGAGATGAATTTAGAGTCGCCAAAATAGCCAACCTAAGACACAAAGAGACCCTGAGTAGAATAGTATAATAATTTATCAAATTACACACAACATTGACATTACTTTTTAGAGTTGATTGATTATTTTTTAATATTTACATGTTAATATTTATTTATATTTACGTGCTTCTTCATTAATATCAAAAAATCCTAATTAAAGTCTATTTTTTGTTTTACTTGCTTTGAAAAAAATTGGTGCTCTTTTAAAATAAATATGTGCCCCTAAATTATTATTTTTTATCCAAATATTTTTAAAATTTTATTTTACTCCCTTATATGTATTTAAAAAAATGTGCCCCTAAAAAATTGATTTTTTTGGTGCCCCAATTCAAGAGCATAAGAGTTTGGCCTCGGGGTCGGCTCTGTTTCTCGAATCCAATCTATTGACTTGCAGGATCACATTTTACGATGATTTAACGTGGTTCCAATTGGAGATTATTTTATTTTAGCACATGATTATTTTAGTGGTATTTACGAGATTCTCCATAACAAATTTGACTTTTCAGAGAGATAAGCAACAATTTTTGAGAGTCAAACATACTCGAGAACACGAACGAATTGATAGATCTAGTATGAACACCGTTTATTATTAAAAACAATCAAGTTTTAAATAACTTGACATGATAAGATATGTGTTATATGCTTTTTTTATGAAAAGTTAGGATTCCGACTAAAAAAATGACTTTCTTACTCATACATTCGAAGTTAGATAAACTTTTACGTCAATAATGAAGGAAAACATACTTGTTGATTTTACGGGAATTTCTCTATTAAATGGATTTTGATAATGAATTTTTTATTATTAGTAAGACGGTTATGAAAGTAGTTGAGATAAAGGTGTGTAAATATGACCAGGTATATAAAAATAATTAACAATGTTTATACCATTTGTTTTTGACACATTCATATTTCTGGCTTCACATGCTATTCGAGAGTAAAATTAGTCATGAATAAGAATGTAGCATGCTATTCAATTTCTTAAGAGAGTACAATTATTCATGAATAATAATGTAATGACTGCAGTTTGACAAAATATGTTTTTTTGTAAAATAAAATTTGTTATTCAACAAGTTATTGTTACAAAGTTTGTTACTCACTATCTTGTACATTTGTTCAAACTTTTTTTATGTAAATTAAAATTTTGTTAATGAAATGAAATTCCAAATAAATTTGTCTGCTATTTGTCCGCTGTACATTGAAATTTTGATTAATTAATCTCAAACCAATAAGTTTATAAATTTTAATTGATAAAATCTAAATAAATAAAATAACGTTAAAAATACTTCAAAGAATTGTTTTTTTTATATAAAATATAAATTTGTTTTTCCTGGTTGATGTTTTGCAAAGCGTCAATTCATAAATTAAGCATTACAAACCCTAGTTCTCTATTCCCGCCGGAGGAAAAAGCAGAGAAGTAATAGAAAGGTTCGCCAATTGCTCCTTCTCGCTATTTTACTTGTTTATATCTTTATAAATTAACATGCTTTTCTTTCTCAATTTATTTGCCACATTAACATATCTTAATTGTTATCTATTCAATCAATTTTATCAGCTCAATTATGTTATTTGTCAATGATATGCCTCATTTATTAAACCCTTTCAAGTTATGCTCAATTCGTGCATATGTATGTATAGTTGTTATTCTCGTTTTTCAACTTGTTATCATCTCGAGATGCATAATTGTAGCTGGTTCTACTTATGTATTTGTAGCCTGATTTTATCTAATGGCTGCAATTAGGACTGCATTGATCTCTTAATGACTTGCATTAATCTATGAATGGGTGTCGGACTTGATTAGTCCGAGTTAAAAGTTAATCCGACTTGGTTACTCTGGTACTTCGGGGTCCTGGTACATCGTATCAGTCTCTTCGAGCCAATCAGCGTTTCTAGTAAATCTTCTTATGAGTTAAATTTAGTTTAATAGAATCAAGATAATGAGACTTGATTGAATGATATATAGTTAGTTGATGAAATATGAGTGTACTATCGAAATAAACCAGACTTATTAAGTATGCATATTGAGACTCATTTAGAACAGGCTTAATGTGGTATAGTGGACAACACATTTATACAGCAGAGTGAGTAAACCTACCTGTAAAATGTCCGATTAGGCGGTTCCTGTGTTTTAGCTCTTGTACCTCATACCAACGGTAAACCTGGTAATACTGGTTTAAAGTGTTTGATATTTCTATAACGAAAATCAATTGCAATTATATAGATGACGGTGCGATGCTGGTTAATCCCACTTGGCTCATTCTGTCACTATAAGCCCAGTATAGGTCCAGTTAAACTCCGTCAGAAATCTTGACGGTTATATGTCATCTCAATATCTGCTGAAGTGTTGGTTTTATCACTAGAATATTGCTCTCTTTTATTTTTAATATATTACTAGCTCTTGTTGCTAATAGTATCTTTAAAATTTGCATGAGCTATTAAGTGTCATTTCTTCTTGTAGTGTGTACAAGTGATAATTAAAGGACTGGGATCAGAAAGTTATAGGTTTACATTTAAAGAATCGATCTTGTGTAATAAATAAAATTTACCCTTGGAGCATCTAGTGTACTAAATAATGATTACTCAATAATTTCAAAATGAGACCTATCCAGATGCATGATATAGGGACGACTCTTTCCTTGTAGTAAGTGAACACAGTTTTAAAGGTATTCTGTATGTGCTTCTCCATTGAAACATGGTTGCTCTGAATTAGTATATTTTTATCAACTTTCATATTATAGTTGGGATTTTTATATCAAATGATTTTCGTAGATGACATGCATTTTTACTAGTAGAGGATCACGTCAAAATTTAATTGTATAATAATAGCAGGCATCATAATTTTGTTAGCCTCTATGGGTTCAGTCAACACTTCATAATTAGCATTTCTCTTGAAATTATACCAATTGTTATTTTGCAGATTAACAAACACAATGTTGGAAAATGAAGCATATCTTAGCAAGACTACACACCTTCCAAGGAAGCGTTTCTTTCGAGCTCGAGCCCACAGCAACCCATTGAGTGATTCCCATTTCCCAGTTCCAATTTCTCCTTCTCATGTTGACTACTCAGTTCACTATCCTCAACTATGCCTATCATCCGACTCAATTAATTCAAAAAAGGTTGAGTTTGCAGACATTGGTTGTGGTTTCGGAGGACTTCTAATTAGTTTGGCAACCCTTTTTCCGGAGACATTGATGATAGGAATGGAACTCAGAGACAAGGTGACAGAATATGTCAAGGAACGCATTGTAGCACTAAGAAAGGCCAACCCTGGTCGGTATCAAAATGTGTCAGTAGTTAGGACTAATTCCATGAAATACATACCGAACTACTTTCAGAAAGGCCAGCTCTCAAAGATGTTTTTTCTTTTTCCTGACCCTCACTTCAAAGAGAAGAATCATCGCCGTCGTGTGATCAGTCCTCACTTGCTAGATGAATATGCGTATGCTCTTCGAGTAGGTGGTATTATATACACAATAACTGATGTGGAAGAACTTGGAGAATGGATGAATTCCTGTTTGGACGGTCATCCTATGTTTGAAGCTCTTACACAGGAAGAACTTGATGCTGATCCAGTGGTAAATCTACTGAGCTCGGCAACCGAGGAAGGGCAAAAGGTTTCACGAAATGGGGGACAAACATTTCAAGCAATCTATAGACGTATCACACCTTTAAGCTAGAAATAAATCTTTGGAAGATTAAGGTCATTATACATGGCTGTTATAATCAACCTTGTTATGTGGCACGAGAGTGATATTTTACTTATCTTCTCATTTTATTCTTGCTGCCCTATGACATAGGCGGATAAGACAATGTTTTGAGATCTTCTTTACTATTTTAAACTCTGGTTTTTACTTCTACAACTCCTGAAGTCCTGATGAAAACAGGGAGCAATTTTACTGGCATGTAATCTTTATGAATTTTGAGAAGCATATATGCTAGTAACACTCCTTCGCAGTGTTCAGTTTCAATTCTTTTTTTTTTTGGAGTTCGAGTTGAACTCTTGACCTTCAGCAAGGGGAACAATAACTCAACCACTGCACCAATTATTTGTTGGTTTTTAAGTTTCAATTCAAAATAATGTAAATTGTATCTTCCAGTTGTGCAGGATTATACACACAAGAATAATTGTCATCTTTGATGGCTATTACTCCGTTGAACCAAATTTGCAAGGGAATCTGAGTCATTTACCAGTCTGCCACATTAAGGTTTGAAGAACGTAGTCATGTGCGTATTTGTAATCGCTTATTTCTGGTGTCACCAAGTTGAGTAGGGACGGACCCCGGAGTTCAACAGCTGTATATCCTTGCAGTTCTATGCACCAGCTGCATCTTTACATACACATAAAACATGATACAGTTGCGAACAGAGAGAGATAATGGTGAAATAAACAATGATACTGCTAAGGTGGAATTCTGATTAGTGGCTCAAGAAACGGAATATTGTTCCAGAATGCAAGTGGAAGAGGTTCGTAGCATGGGCAAATAGATTATCAGTCACCCTAGTTTTCTCATTCTGGTGTTTATACTCGGCTTGGATTCAATAATCGACTTTTGGGGGCAAAGGAATATTTACCAGGAAAGTGTTTGGTATTTGATGTATCTTTCAGCCGCATGAACTTTGATATCTTATTCTCTTTGAAGAGCATTTTCAATAAGCCCAAGTATTTTGTTTTCATGACTAAACACAGTCTGCACATTCATTTTGTTCATAATCTGAGAATTATCAAAATCTCGTAAAGAGAGCTGATATCACGAGATCAAGAATTCATTGATCCAACAATATATTTGTAACACCCCAGTTTCACATCGAGGATATTTGAGACTTCTATTTAGTTAATAAGGCAAAGTATTATGTGCACCAACAAATCATGATCTTTTGGGGGCCTGTGTGGTGGGTTTATCGTAATCCAAGTTGGCTGCACTCGGGACAATATGCTTCAACTTATTTCGGACTCGGAATCGGGACTTTGACCCGATTTTCGAAAAAGGCTTGGAATTTGACCCGGATTATCATAATATTCACTTTATATTCACTTCATATAGCAGAGAATTAATGTTTTACAATATGAATAATTATAAATACATAACAATATATATGCACATGGATAGAAATATGATGAGAACTACTAAATAAATTTTAATATCAACATACAAATTTTCAGTTAATAAATTTTGGTAGTGCAGTAGTCCTCCCGGTCCTTTCTCCTCACTAATCACTATATGTTGAAAATTACTCCAAATATATCTAACGAAGGTGCATTCCTATTCTATGAACCAACCAACGCATCTTCATTTACCCATTACCTGTAAATTTATGCAATCAATTGCAAAAAATAATTTGATTTTTTTTAAAAAAAGAACAACCATAATTAAGTCCCCCGGGTTTTAACTTGGACTTTAGCACTAGCAGTAAAAAGTCTTCGGCCCAATCAAGTAGTTCAAATAATAAAAAATGTCCATCACAATATGGCCCAACTCTCAATTATTTACTGTTATCATCATCATCAGTCTTCAGCAGATTCTCTTGCTAAACCTCATGTTATCCACTGCAAAACCCTCAAGAACCCCTCAGCTCCAATTTTAAATTGCTCTTTCGTTTCAATCTCCATGTTGATTTCTTGTGTGCTTAAATAGTTTATTAATATACATAATCTCCATTTCTTGTAAATCTTGGGCTACTTCAATGGAGCTTTCTTCACCATTTAAGCCTCTTTCAAACCATCAAACACATGATTTCTCATTTTCATCCTCTTTTTCACCTTTTCCATACCAAACCCACCTTAAAAATGTTAACTTTATCAACCCCTCTTCATCAAAATTTAGTCTTTTTGCAGTTATAGCAAACCCTCAAGAACTCCCCCTAAATAGCCCTCAGAGGCTTCTCAAAGAACTCGCGGAGCGTAAAAAGATTGTTTCTCCTAAAAGAAAGATGCCCCCTAAGAGATTTATACTTAGACCTCCACTTGATGACAAGAAATTAGCTGAAAGGTTCCTTAACAGCCCTCAATTGTCACTCAAGTCATTCCCTTTGTTGAGTTCTTGTTTGCCCTCTTCGCGATTAAATAATGTCGATAGGACTTGGATTGATGAGTACTTGCTTGAGGCTAAACAAGCACTTGGGTATCCTTTAGAGCCGTCTGACACGTATGGGGATGATAATCCTGCAAAGCAATTTGATACATTGTTGTATTTGGCTTTTCAGCATCCACATTGTGAAAGGACTAATGCACGGCATGTAAGGTCTGCACATTCTAGGTTGTCGTTTTTAGGGGAGTATGTGCTTGAATTGGGTTTGGCTGAGTTTTTCTTGCAGAGATATCCTAGGGAGTCGCCTGGTCCGATGAGGGAACGAGTGTATGCTTTGATTGGAAAGAGATATCTTCCTAAATGGATTAAAGCTGCTAGCTTGCAGAATTTGGTGTTTCCATTCGATAATATGGATAGGCTAGTCAGGAAAGATCGTGAGCCACCAGTGAAGTAAGTTTAAAGTTTCTTCGGTTTAAAATTTTGATTCGGTTATGTTTATGAAGCATCTCATGTTAGCTGTGGTGATATTCAAGATAGTTTCTTAATTGTGATTACCTACTCTTATTTTTGGGGGAGTCGGCTGTGACTTGTGAGCCCATAGGCTGCTTATTTGGAGGCCAACAGAAAAGTAAAATATAAGTGCAAATGACTAAACATAAAATCGAAAAGTAAGGGCAATAGTAAGAGTAACTACTAATGTGTTTTAACATATAATCCGGTAGTCTTTTAGCTGGAAAAGGCGACCGTTTTCCATTGATCTCGTCTTAATAAAGTATAACATGTACCCATCATTGCCTTATGCTGTGCAGCCTGTAATGGACTGATGGGACAACCTTGGTTTGTAGAAATTCATAAAATAGGGATGGAGAATTACATTGCAAACATGGCATATAATTATCATGTGTTTAATGAGAACAAGACACGTATGCACATTAAGAAGCAGTCTAGCCTGTGCGTTTACCTTTAACAAATGATTAGTTCTTACAGTTCGTTTTATATAATCACTTCATTAAGAAATAATGCCTAAGAATCTGATGGGTACGTGTGTATTGCTACAGTTTAACTGTCTATTCATGAAGTATAATCGATTTCACGAATCTTATGTTGACATGGTAATGCTGCAAAATGGCCCACATAGTATCACATTTTAGATTGTAAATTAGCTTTTGCATACATAATCATGGAGCATTACAGTATGTAGTTACATTGTAATTAATCAATGTTATCTTCTTCATTCTTGTTTATTTAATAGGACTTGTGAAAGCTTATGTATTTAGTCCAGGTAGCATACAGCTGTCACTTTTTTCATTTGCAGATGAATGTTTTTGATTAGAATATATGTGGATAAACGAATAGAGATAGTGATCAGTTTGTTCTTGAGAATTACATTGAATGCTAGGAGATCCTAAGCTTTCACTATCATCCAGTATCATTTCATTCTGGTTGTAGTTTATTTGTTGTTTTGAAAGCCTATAGAGTTCGTTTTTGTAAACATATGTAACCAATAGAAGTCTGCTTGTGAACTTAGTGTATGTGTTACACTTGGAATTAAGAGAACCTGGGTTGAAATGATGTACATGTACTCGTAGGTCATCATGTAACTTATAGGAGCATAACATCAATAGGTACACAAAATTTCAGCTCAAAGACTATGGAACATTAGGGTTGTTATGAAGCAGCCCTATTCCGGAAGAATCTGAACAACCAAATGACAGAGAGGGGACAATTCATGGTTGAAGAAAATTTTGTTGTGTGGCTTTGACTATTACGGTATTACCACATGTGCTATGAACTGCGAGCATACACTTGGGTGTATCAGCTTTATAGTGGCACAAGCCCAAAACATTGATTATCATTATTATCTTTGGATTGTATAATATTTATTCTTCTCTATTCCGGTTATCTTTAGTGTTTAGTCTTTATATTAGACCTAGAATTCGTTCGTGTCGTATACTTTTATGTTGTGTATTTTCGTGTTTCGTGTACTTGAGGTCAAACACAAAACCGACATGTTTAGGGTTCGTGTACTTTCGTGTTCGTGTTCGTGTTCGTGTTCGTGTACTTCTGTTTCGTGTCGTGTTTTTCGTGTCAAATTGAATATTAATATTAATCAAAATAAAAAAATAAAAAAATATAAGTTTTTGAGGTAAAAATTTTACGAAATATATTAAAAATATATATTTAGATCACATTTATATACATATTATAAAATTAGGTAATTATTTTAAAAATAAATATGCATATATCTATTATAAATATACATATATTCATTATAAATATTAATATTTAATTATAATATTTATTTATGTCATATACTTCGTGTCGGGTCATGTACTTGAAGGGAAACACAAAACATACACTAAATCTCGGTCATGTAATTTCGTGTTTGTGTATTTCGTGTTGTGTACTAAAAAAAACAAGCACAAACACTAAATTTTCTTATCGTTTCGTGTCGTGTATGTCGTGTTTTCGTGTCAAATTGAATATTAATATTAATCAAAATAAATAAAAAAATATATATAAGTTTTTTAGGTAAAATTTTTACGAAATATATTAAAAATATATATTTAGATCACATTTATATACATATTATAAAATTAGGTAATTATTTTAAAAATAAATATGCATATATCTATTATAAATATACATATATTCATTATAAATATTAATATTTAATTATAATATTTATTTATGTCGTATACTTCGTGTCGGGTCATGTACTTGAAGGGAAAACACAAAACCTACACTAAATCTCGGTCTTGTACTTTCGTGTTTGTGTATTTCGTGTTGTGTACTAAAAAAAGCAAGCACAAACACTAAATTTTCTTATCGTTTCGTGTCGTGTATGTCGTGTCGTGTCCAAAATTGCCGGGTCTAGTTTACATATTAAGCTTTTGAGTACATAGGCGCGTTACTGAAAGGCATGCAAGTTATACTTTCTTTAGACTTGAACCAAGCATTGCACAGTTGCAGTTTTATGTTCAGGCTGATATCTTTTTTATGTGACAGCATAGTGTTGGATACTTGGATCTGATAAACTATAAGCCTGATGTTGGTAATACCATAAACTGACATCATCATAGCTGAAAAAAATAATTTGACATGGCACTAAAAGTACAAAGCTGCATTCTTTGAGACAGATCTGTATTTTGAGCATTGTTTTCCATTTTTGCTGGAAATATGAGTTGGCATGTCACTGAATATGTAGCTTTTTTTTCTGGACAGATCTGTATTCTGGGCCTTGTTTGGGGCTATTTATCTGTGTTTTGGCATGCCAGAAGTTTACCGAGTTCTATTTGAAGTTTTTGGAATGGACCCTGAAGATGAAGAGTGTCAGCCTAAATTAAGGAGACAGCTCGAAGATGTGGACCATGTCTCTGTAGAATTTGAAGAAAGAAAGATCAGTTGGCAAGATGTTGCTGCATACAAGGCAAGCTCTATTACTTTTTTTTTTGTTTTATTATGGGGCACTTATACACACAACCTCATCTTCTTTTATCCCAGAGTCAGTCTAGTATCCATTAAAATCACCATGGAGATGACCAGTAGCTGGTAGCCAGTAGCCAGCAGTAGCCAGCAGTACCCATCTTAATTATAAAGCAAAAATGCAGTCACTGGAATCTATGTCTTACACAAGATTTTTGTTAATGTTCTATAAGATTAACATAATATCTAAAATTATAATAATGCTGTGTAGTATTTGGCTTATAACAAATCTGCACATGGGAGAGATATTATGCGCTTGAGCCTTGTCCGGTATTATACTGGATCATTCAAAAAATCTAATCTATTTAAATTGTGCATGGGAATATTACTGGCAGAAGTGATAGTTGCCTAATGCCTTTCCCTCGCACACTCTCTACCCTGATACATTTTGACGCTATGTATATAATATTCTACTACCATATCTACTGCCCGCCACCATATTTATCCTAAACTATAAACATCTATATGCAATCTGCAGTAGTGACCATAGAGTACATGTTACTTTTTCACCTAAAACTAAAGTTTGAGCTCTGCATTCAAGTAAAGTGAAAGTAAATTTATGCATTCACCTTACATGCTTCTTTTTTTACATTGTGCACAGCCTCCTGAAGATGCTCTATTTGCACACCCAAGGCTCTTCCGAGCATGTGTTCCCCCAGGAATGCATAGATTCCGAGGAAATATATGGGATTATGATAGTCGACCCCATGTCATGGAAAAACTGGGTTATCCTCTTGCAATAAAGGATAAAATTCCAGAAATTACTGAAGCCAGAAACATTGAACTTGGACTTGGATTACAGGTATCTGTCCCTCTCCTCGGTCTTCTTTGTTATATTTTTTGATTTCCTTTTCTAGGAATAGAATTTGTGCAAATATCATGTAGAGTTATATTAGTAGTAAGTAGTAACGTTAATTACATGTGAGGAAACTATGGTTATTGATTTGGAAATAGCAAACATGGAAAAGTCGATGTAGTTATCCTATGCAATCTATGACTAATCAATTCTACATAATGTAATAATATCCTCAGTTGTATCAAATGATGAAGTTGGATATGATGGTATGGAATGGAGGTGAATAAAAGGATATATGTAGCTGTCAACTCATTGGTTTTATGAAATTGCAATTGTAGGTTTATGCATCTTTTTCAGCAGAAAATGCCCAAAACTACAAAATCTCAGTAGGATGGTCCAAATGAGGACATAAAAAATTATGGCCTAAATTGCAACAGTAGTTGCACATCTTACACATGTTGAATCATATTTCAATAGATAGCATGTCAGAGATGCGTGAAAGATTAGAGGTTACATATGTCTCTGGTGTGCGACATTAAAAAAAATTATTTACTCATGCATTTGGAAGATAAGTGATTTTTCAAAGTGGGTTGTCCCCATATGGTGTGATATCCCAATATAAAAAGCCAAATGCACAAATAAAAATATGACGGCCTCTGAATTTTCATATTGAGGTATAATTGGTTATCACCATATAAGCTAGTTTCATATAAGCTGTTTTACTTGCTCTATAAGCTAGTTCTGGTATATGGTAATGTCTGAGTGCATGCTGTGTATATCTTTGGAAGCTAAGATTTGTATAGATTTGTATTTTTACTATGTTAACTTCTTACTCGACAGCTTGCTCTCCTGAACTCTTTCAAACTCATAAATTATGGAATGTGGTAGCATCTTAGTGCATGCTGTGTATGTCTTTGCAAGTTGAGATTTGTTTTATTCACTATGTTAACTTCTTGCTCGACAGCTTGATCTCCTGAACTCCTTCAAATTTTCAAATTTAAATTATTTTAGACACCAACACATAATTCGTGATGATTCGTGATGAATATATATGTCTTGTATCAGAAATTTATCTGGTCTCTGCCTAATCTAATTATCCTTCCGTATTTTCATTTCCCTCCATATATCTGCAGCTGGCTTTCTTACACCCATCAATGCACAAGTTTGATCATCCTCGCTTTTGCTTTGAGCGACTTGAATATGTTGGCCAAAAAATCCAGGTAAGGATTCCTGTGCATGCGCTGTTTCTTAGCAAAGTAATTTAAACCATGTGACTCGTAAAATAAACTTTAATGTCTGCTTTTTCTTTGCAGGATCTTGTTATGGCTGAGAGGTTGCTTATGAAGCATCTAGATGCTCCAGGGAGATGGTTACAAGAGAAGCATCGGCGCCTCCTGATGAACAAATTCTGCGGGAGGTATTTGAGAGAAAAGCATCTACATCGCTTTATCATATATAGCAATGAGGTCCAAGACCAGTATGAGCACAACCGCAGACTAAGAAATCCAGCCACAACTGCTGTCCAGCAAGCAATCCACGGTCTGTCATACACTGTATATGGGAAACCAGATGTAAGGCGCTTGATGTTTGAGCTTTTCGACTTTGAGCAAATCCAACCCAAAGCTGTGATTTGAAGTTCCTCCGAATCTTTTATGATATGGCATCATATTAATATTAGCTGTTTTAGGTACGTTTTAGTCATTCATTTGCATGTGATGTTTTTCACACAGCCAGTATAACATTTGTATTTCGATATGAAGCAAGAAGAATGCTGAAACAAGAAGAATGCCGTAAAACATTTCAAAGCATGAAGAATGTACACATGTATCATCTGTACAGGGTGTTATATATACCACAGCCGTACCAACATCAAAAAGTGAAGTACTGAAGTCCGTATGGTACTTGTTCATGTATTGATACTAGAGATGCACAAAAAACCCGGGCCTAAAAATCTTGTTCGTCCCGATCCGGTGAAAGCCCGGCCCGGTTCCGGCCCGGGTTTCGGACTTCGACAGGCCCTATATTTTTAGGCAAAGCCCGGTCCGGCCCGGTTAAAAGCCCAGGCTTCGGCCCTGCCCGGCCCGATTAAAAACTCGAAAACCCCCGGTTATAATTTGATTATTCTAATATATTTTCTTATATATTTATAAATTTGCATTTATTATAAATATAAATTATACTTTAAACACGTATAAATTTACATATTTGTGATTAATAATATTATTTATAAACTTCGTTGCATAAATAATGAAATAAGATATAATAAGTATATTATATATATTTGGATATCATTGTTATCATAATAATGATAAAACATATTATTCTATAAACATGTTTATTTTTTACCGAACTTAAATGTTTTCAACGAAGTAATGTTTTCATAAAGTATTTCATGTAAACTAATACATTTTTACGATGATCTAGTTGCTAACACATATATTCTTCGGAATCTCTAATAATACTTGATCCGATTTAAACCTAGAAAAAAGTCCGGTCTGATCCGATCTGAAAAAAGCTCGGTCCGATCTGATTTGAAAAAAAGTCCGGTTAGGCCCGCCTCAAGGGCCCAAACGGGCTCTAACATTTTTGGAAAGCCCGGCCCGGTCCGGTGAAAGTCAAAGCCCGAAAAGTCCGGCTCAGTTAAAGCCCGGTTTTTTTAAGGCCCGGTCAAAATCCGACTCGGTGGGCCTTTTGTGCATCTCCAATTGATATTTTGACAATGAATTTGTTGTACCCGGCATCTGATTTTAGTATATTTCAGTTTTTCAATAAGATCAATCAACGGGTTTACATCGGTTAAATTAGATATTTAAAAGTTAGTTAATGTTGACCTTTACTCCGTGGAGAACCATTTTATATGGAGAACCGTGCAGAGCCATTGTTTTTATCATAAAATCTTATCATAAATTGTAAATTTTTATTTTAAAAAATATAAAATTCGATGCTAATCTAGAATATAAATATAATAAAAAATTTAACAATTAAAATTTGATAAAATTACTTGATTTTAAATTTGATTCTACAGTGAAATAATTTTTAATAAGTGTGATTATGTGATTCTGCTATAAAACCAATTTAAACTTTTTTAATGATTTTTTAAATAAAAAATTTTGTAACTTCGATTTTTAACTTGATAATTAAAATTTTTAACTATATATTATGAAAAATAAAATAAATTATATATTTTATATTTTTTAAATAATGGTTCTCCACGATAATACTTCATGGAGTGCTACCCAAGTAATGATAGAGGTAAAAAAATGTTGGTTAACTGAAGTAATGCTAGAGATAGAAAAAGCAAGTATAACAAATTGTTTGACTGCCATGGTTAAAGTGGCGGTCTTAAATAATTATATCTTATATATAATTTGTGTAAAGCAGTTAATATGATACTTTCATGTGGTTTGGTCGTTATTACTAAGAGTGTCATTTCACATAAATATTAAAATCATATAAAACTCTTGCACCCCTATTTTCAAGGCATGTAAGGTAAAAAATATTTTTTTAATTATTTCTAATATATTTATAATACATAAGTATGGACAATAAAGAACAATTAGTTTAAGTTAAAATATTATAATTTTAATTACAAATTTCACTACACAAGTATTCTTTACCTAAAAAATATAAAATAAATTAATAAATATAATATAAAATTATACAAAAAACAGATATTTGAATTTATTGAAATTGATTTTTTGCAAAAATATAGTTGTAAAAAAATTTAAAAAGATATATGTTATATAATATAATTTAAAAATATATAAATAAGAGAAAATAATAATTATAAACATATAAAAATAAATTTTATCACACTCGGTAAAATAATAATCACCAGACATGTTTATAAAACCTAATTTAAGGGGATTTTCAATAAAATTAAACAAAAACATGTAAAAATAAATTTTACCGCGCTTAGTTAATGATAATCAATACATAAGCATGTTAATATTGAAGTTAATATTTTAAAAAATATAGTTGTATATAAGTTTAAATTAATTAATTTTACTAAAATAAACGGAAAAACAATTGTATATAGTATACCAATGATACTAAGAAAAAAATAAAAATCTATAAACTTTATTAATTTCAAAATTACAAAACTTCAAAAATATATTATAAAATTAAATGTGTATATATACATCGTCACACGGGTGGGTTCCACCTGCTAAAATATAATTATATACTATATTTATCTCATTTATTATATTATTTTACTATAAAACGAAATCTAGATGTATAACTTTTAATATAAATCCATTTAACCCAATTTCAAACTTTCGAAAAAAAAATATAAATAAATTAAAAATATTTACGTAAATATATTATGTTAGATATATTTGATAATGTCATGGCTAATATGTTTTATGTTTAGCTTTCAGATCTTATTGAACAGGATAAATCAGTACTTAACTGTTGATCAGTACTTATACTGGAAGTCAGGACTTAAGGATATCAGTATGTATGTTATCAGGAGATAATCATCAGAAGATAGATATCAGAACTTAAGTGCTGAAGGATAATCAAATAAGGACAGTAGCTGATTAAAGGAAAGAAGATTGAGATAAACATAAGAAGAGATATGCATGAAGAAGGAATTCCGTGAAGAATGGAATACTTGGAAGAAAAGATATCTGATTGATATATTTTAGGAAGCAGAATTATATTCCATATCAATTAGCGATTATCTTGTAACTGTGTAGTATATAAACACATACATAGGGTTTACACTATAAGTGTTATCATTATTAGAAAAGATTATTTATTGTAACCCTAGCAGCTCTCGTGATATTTGTTCATCACTGAGAGGTAACAGTTCCATACTGTAACAGAGTTTATTGTTTCAATAAAGTTTGTTTTCTATTACTTAAGTTCTTAAAGTTCGATTTGAGTGTACTATACACTGTATTCACCCCCTCTACAGTGTGTGTGTGACCTAACAATTGGTATCAGAGCCTATCTGTTAACATACATACAGTTAAAGATCCAAACACAATCATATCGGACACAGAAACTCCAACTAAGCCTACCACAACTGAGGAACCACCAAAGACACAAATTCAGAGTCGGTATGAGACCATCAGAGTCCCCATACTGAGACCATCTGAATATCCCATATGGAAGGTAAGGATGACCATGTTCCTGGAAGCAACAGATCCAGAATACCTTGATAGAATCAAGGAAGGCCCTCACAAACCAACCAAACTCGCTGTTGCAGTTGCAGTTGAAGCAGCAAAGACCGTACCAAAGGAGAAGAGTGATTATACTGCTGAGGACATAGCATCAATTGCTAAGGATGCTAAGGTACGACACTTACTGCATAGTGCCATTGATAATGTAATGTCAAACAGGGTAATCAACTGCAAGACTGCTAAGGAGATATGGGATGCTCTGGAAACAAGGTGCCAGGAAACTGACACAATTAAGAAGAACAGGAAGACAATACTCACTCAAGAGTATGAACACTTTGACTCAAAGGCTAATGAGTCATTGAATGATTTATATGATAGATTTGTCAAACTTTTGAATGATTTGTCATTGGTTGATAAAGAGTATGATCTTGAAGATTCAAACCTTAAGTTCCTGTTAGCTCTTCCTGAATGCTGGGATTTGAAGGCAACGACAATAAGAGACAACTACAATCTTGATGAAACAACTCTTGACGAAATCTATGGAATGCTCAAGACTCATGAGCTGGAGATGGAACAAAGAAGCAAGAGGAAAGGAGGAAAGTCAAGGACAGTTGCTCTTAAGGCTGAAGAAGAATTCCCCAAAGCAGCTTCCTCAAAGAAAGACAAGGGTAAAGCTCTTTTCATAAAGTCTGATACTGAGTCATCAAGTTCTGAGAGTGATGATGACTCAGATTCTGAAAGCTTGCCTGAGACTGATGCTGATGAGGAGATGATGAAGTTGTGTGCTCTTATGGTGAAAGGAATCACAAAGATTGCATACAGGAAGTTCAGGAAGGGAAAGAAATTTTCCAGGAAAGGCATAAGTTCTGATAAGAAGAATTTCAGAAGATCTGAAGGCAGAGGAGGAAAGTCTGACAGAGGAGATTATACCAATGTTAAATGCTATAACTGTGGTGAGAAAGGCCACATATCTCCTGACTGCAAGAAGGTAAAGGGTGACAAAGGCAAGGCTCTTGTCACAAAGCAGAAAAGCTGGACAGACACCTCAGACTCTGAAAGTGAGGAGAACTATGCATTGATGGCAAATGCTGATAAAGAAAGTGCTGAGAGCAGTTCTGAAGCTGCTGAAACAAAGGTACCTCAGACTACTTATGCTTTTCATACTGGTGATATTAATGAGTTGAGAAGATATCTTAAAACCATGTTTGTTAGCTATAGAGATCAAACTTTAACATGTGAAAGATTAACTTCTGAAAATCTTGCATTTAAGAAAAGGAATGATTTCTTAGAAAAAGAGTTAGTCATGTTCCATCAAACTCAGAAGGATAGAGATGATGTTTTTTATGTTAGGAATGAAGTGCTAAAATTAAATGAATCTCTAAAAACTGAGTTAGAAAAGGAAAGAGAGATTATCAGGACTTGGACTAACTCTGACAAAACAACTCAAAATTTGCTAAGTAGTGGAAACTGGAAAGAGGGCTTAGGTTATGGAGAAGATAAGAATGATAAAGGAACTGAAGAAATTAAGCCTGTTGTTAAGCAAAAGCCAAAGTTTAAACCTGTTAAGTTTGTAACTGTTAAGTCTAAAAATGAGAAATCAGAAGTTAAAGAGGAATTAACTTCTGACAAACTAAAACAGGAAAAGACAGCTGAAGTAAACATAGGCTTAATGACGAAGAAGCAGCTTAAACATAAGCTGAAAGATGTTAAGAATGCAAACAAGGTAAAATCACCTAGGAAAAATAGGAATGGAAAGGAAGGTGTGAATAAAAGCAATGATTATAAACCTGTTCCTGATGCTCCTAGGAAAACATGTCATAACTGTGGAAGTTCTAACCATCTGGCTTCTTTTTGCAGGAAGAATAAGAATATTAACTCCTTACCTTCAAAATCAGGAGTTAAGAGTCAGTCTGTTAGATACAAACCATAAAATCCTTGTTTTCATTGTGGTAGTTTATGGCATTCCATTTATACTTGTAAGGAATATCATAGTTTGTACTATGATTATTATCAAATAAAACCTTCTTTGAAGAAAGTTTCCATTGTTCCTTCTAGTGTAAATTCTGATTCAAAGTCTGATAGTGTAAGTTTTGATAAGAAAAATATTAACATAAACTCTGATGCTAAATACGCTGCAAATGTTAACAAACTTAATAAGGCCAAAGGATCCAAGCAAGTCTGGGTCCTTAAAACTAATAATTAGTGGTCTTTGTGATTGCAGGGCAACAGGAAAAATATTCTAGTTCTGGACAGTGGATGTTCAGGATATATGACTGGAAATAAGGCCCTGCTATCAGACTTTGTGGAGAAAGCTGGCCCAAGTGTTTCTTATGGAGATGGCAATATTGGAAAAACATTGGGATATGGCAATATCAATCTTGGAAATGTCATAATTAAACAAGTAGCTCTGGTCTCAGGACTTAAACACAACCTACTGAGTATAAGTCAAATCTGTGACAGAGGTTATCATGTTGATTTCTTTGAAGAACACTGTGAAATTGTGAGTAAATCTAAAGGCAAAGTTGTTCTGAAAGGATACAGACGTGGTAACATTTATGAAGCTAAGCTTTCAACAAGTACCGATGGTTCTGCAATCTGTCTGATGAGTAGAGCATCAATTGAAGAAAGCTGGAATTGGCATAAGAAACTCTCTCATTTAAATTTCAATAATATAAATGAACTGGTCAAGAAAGATCTTGTGAGAGGATTGTCAAACACAGTATTTGCTCCTGATGGTCTTTGTGATTCATGTCAGAAAGCCAAACAAAGAAAATCTTCATTCAAGAGCAAGACTGAATCATCAATTCTTGAGCCTTATCATCTAATACATGTTGATCTATTTGGTCCAGTAAATGTCATGTCTATTGCAAAGAAGAAGTATGCGTTGGTCATAGTGGATGAGTTCACCAGATACACATGGGTGTATTTCTTGCACACAAAAAGTGAAACTGCATCTATCTTGATTGATCATGTCAAACAGCTGGATAAAATGGTCAAAGATTCTGTGAAAATTTTAAGGAGTGATAATGGCATTGAGTTCAAGAATTTGATAATGAAAGAGTTCTGCAAAAGCCATGGAATAAAGCAGGAATTTTCGGCTCCTGGAACTCCACAGCAAAATGGAGTTGTTGAAAGGAAGAATAGAACTCTCATTGAAGCTGCACGTACAATGCTTGAAGAAGCAAAGCTTCCAACCTATTTCTGGGCTGAAGCTGTGCAGACTGCTTGTTTTACTCAAAATGCAACACTCATTAACAAGCATGGAAAAACACCATATGAGATGGTGAAGAAAAAGAAGCCAAATCTGAAATATTTTCATGTATTTGGATGCAAGTGTTTTGTTCTCAAGACTCATCCTGAACAGCTATCAAAGTTTGATCTAAAAGCTGATGAAGGAATCTTTGTTGGATATTCACTTTCCACAAAAGCCTTCAGAGTCTATAATTTAAGAACAAAAGTGGTCATGGAATCTATCAATGTCTCTTTTGATGACAAGAAGATTACTGGTCTTGAAGATTTCATCGACCATGATCAGCTGAGATTTGAAAATGAAGACTCAAATTCTGATACTGAAAATCCTGACAGTCTAAGTCCTGATACTGTAAACTCTAATGGATTAAACTCTGATGTTATTGAAACTGTGATGACTACGTCAAAGGAAGATGCACCTATGCGGGGGGAGCATACTCAAGATCCTACCACATCTCAAGAAACATCAGAACATGCATCTGGCTCTTCAAGTTCTGATTCGTCAAGTTCTGATAAGCCAAGTTCTGATAGTGCTGAAAATCTAAATACTGAAGAATCCAACTCAGAGAGCATAGTTTCAGGGGGAGCATCAGAAAATGAAAATAAAGATAGCATGGATCATGGGGGAGCATCCAGTTCTAGAGAAAACCTTCCATCTGCAAGAAAGTGGACAAAATCACATACACCTGATTTGATAATTGGAAATCCTGATGCAGGTGTCAGAACTAGAACATGTACTTCAAATGAATGTCTCTACAATTTCCACATCAACTGCAGAAGCAGAGTATATTGCTGCAGGAAGCTGTTGTGCACAGATTCTTTGGATGAAGAATCAGTTACTGGATTATGGGTTAACATATTTCAAAATCCCTATTTACTGTGATAATCAAAGTGCTATTGCTATGACAGGTAATCCAGTTCAACACTCAATGACAAAGTACATCAGCATCAGGTACCACTTCATCAGGGAACATGTGGATGAAGGTACAGTGGAATTGTATTTTGTTCCCACAGATCAACAACTGGCAGATATCTTCACAAAACCACTGTGTGAAGCTACTTTTACAAAATTGGTAAATGAACTTGGAATGGTTTCAGGTTCTTTCTCTAAATCTGCTTAGTCTTGTTATGTGTTATCATACTTTATGCTCAGTATTTACAGAATTAATCTCATTGTGTATTCTGTGCTTAATTGATAAATGTTTTTAAGTACTGACTGTTGTCTGATATATATTTCTCAACTCTGATAAGTGATATGTCTGTTTAAGTAATTATTCAATCCTATGAGGATAACTGTGCTAGATACTGACCTAGTAGTCTTCAATAAACAAATGATTCCATGTAAGAAGTAATTATTTCAGTGGAAATCTTATGACACTAGCAAATTCTGATAATTGAGCTTAGTTAAGTTTACTTTGTATATCTTATTACTAAGTCACAAATTAGAATAATGCTACTCATCTGTTAAGTTCTGATACTAGTAAAACTGCTGAATGTACTAAGTGCTGATAAACCTCACTTATCAAAAGAAAAAGCAAAAAGATCAAAGAATAAAATCAGGTACTCCTTTGAGATCTAGAGTAAAAATGTGGAAGGGACGACCCAAGTGCATTGCAGGTATTAAGTAAATATGCATTAGAAAAGCAAAATATTTTCTTGGTGACTTTTCACACTCTATGATTACTGGAGAAATACTCTGATAATAGCATAAATTCTGATAAACAGTCGTGACTCACTTACACTGAGAAGCCACTGTAAAATAGAATTTCAAAAGATGCATAAAATTAGCACAAAACAGTTGAGGTGGACTCAAGCATGAACTCATTCATCAGTAGGTTTCAGGACAATGACAGCTCTTTAGCAAAATTTTAGTTATGCCTTATTTCTAAGATGTACTGAAGTGAATCAGACTTTACTCTTTGTCTGTTATTTAGCTTAATGCACACACTAATCACTCCATCTGAATGATGAAAATTTATGTGGTGGTCTATGTTATTTTAGATAAACAGTCATTGTGTCACTTTGCACTAATTCTGAGGACAAGTTCTAGTTATATGTTCTAATGATTAAGTTCTGAAGTCTATAACTCAGAACTTGTATGAGTATTTACTAAGATGGGCATTCCTTTTTCGAGTTAAGAAATTATGTTCTGATGACTGTTAAGTTCTGGTATAGGTCTAAGTTCTGATTTCTCAGTCTAATGTTTTACTCGACTTATCTGTGAATAAAATTTAATAACAGTCTCAGTTAATAATTGAATATGTTGAAGTGGAAGATTAATAGTCACTATGATTAGGATTAATGGTATTCGTACTTGAACAGTCCATTGTTTCTTGTGTCTTGTACGGTCTAGACCATGATTCCTCTTTCCAATGACTGTTCTTCTTTTTCAAGTCTGGGGAGACGAGGTAGACTTAACTATACCTGTCAGCATTAAATATCTTTGCGTCTCCTGGCATTCTCTTGCCTATATAAACAGCCACTTCACATCAGTCTTTCCATCACATTCTTCTCACACACATATCTTCCTTTTTCTTTCAAAAACACAATGGTCAGATACAACATGTTTTTGAACTACCAAACCTTCAATATGGAGCTAAGTTGTGCCGAGTGGCAGCAGGAGTGGCATGTAACAGCCATTTCTGAGGAGATCTGGGACTCTGTCCCACAGGAGGTGCTGACTCACCTCCTGTTCTTCTATATGGACTACCATCGCCATTTGGAGCGATTGGAGGAGGAAAGGCTGGAAGCTCTCCGCCAACAAGAGCGAATCATCAGACTCGCCATTCTGTTTGTCGAGAGTAGGAAGAAGAAGATGACTTAATCTCGTCTTCTTCCTGTTCTTCTTCATCCTCAGCTTTGTCAGGCTTCTTAGCTAGGACTAAAGCTGTTGATGTTAGGATTAGAAGCTTAGGAAAAATCTTGTATAAGTACTGATGTAAATTTCCAATTCATGAATGTATTGTCTTGATATATTAATGAAAATTGTTTTTACTTCAAGATTTGATCTCTGAGTTATTTGTCTTGTGTTGATAAATCCTGATTGATATTCTGATGACCATTTAAATTTTGTTTTTATTTAAGTTCTGATTCTCTGTCAGCACTTATTCATCGAAATTATCTCGGTCATTTTTAACATGATTTATTTTCAGAATATTAATGTTGCAGTGAAAAATAATTCAATCAGTGCTAACGGGTTAAATTTTGAATTAAAATTGTTTCCCTTGATAAATGGAACAGTTTTTCCTTGAAACTCGGCAAATGGGTAAGTAATGATTACTATTTTCTCGAGCCCAGTAACTATCCGTTATTACTGCATGTCTGACAGGTGTCCAACGGTAATATTTTTTTTGTATAAGTACAGCAGAGAGAAGATTTCTTTAATCTTTTTAATTTCTTCATCTTTTATCTCTCTTCTTACTTTTACTCTCCTTCACTTTACTTTTTCCGTTGTTTTCATACAGACATTATATCAAACACCTAACAGGCATACTTAATTCTCAATTTTTTCACATGGCACCAAAGGATTTAATCATTGATGGAGCTAAGTTTGTCCCTAACAACTATGCTGCAGTTCTTGATTACACTGAAGCTCCATCTGAATAGCACTTTGTGCAAGATCTTCTTGCACATAGTGAGGTTGGGTACGCCCTAACTCAGCCTGAATTATTTTCAAGTCAACAAGTTCTGAGGTTCTGGAGGACTGGAGTTTTTGATGATGGTGGTAAACGAGGAACTCCCAGTATTATCTTTCAAGTGGGTGATTCATCCTATGTAGTCACTCCTGGTATAGCACGAAGAGCATTACATTTTCCAGAAGATTGTACTTTCTCTATACCAGAGGAATCAGAACTTCGGGAGTTAATGACTGATTTGGGATATGAAAAGAGTCTGATGAAACTAGGACAATTGAAACGGGCTCATATCAGAAGAGAATGGAGTTTCTTCTTCGATTGCATCACCAAGGCTTTTGGCAACAAGTGTTCAAACTTTGATGCTATCCCAATAATGAGTCAGCACATCGGGTATGCACTTATCAATCAAACTCACTTTGATTTTGCAACTGCTTTAATTGGTTTTATTGGGGATAGGATGACAGAGGATAGAACTGTTGTTTACTTAGCTCGATTCTGTCAACTTATTTATACGTATTGTACTGATGAACCCCAGTTAGTCAGCACTCAAACCCCACCTTTTAAGGTTGCAAAAAGGTACTTTAACGACCTGATAAATGCTGACACAAAGAAATCAATGGTGAGACCATTACAGATTCCTCAGTCTGTGAAACAGATTCTGGTAAATGCTGATCCTGCTACTTACCAATCTGTTTACTCCAATGTTCAACCAACTCACCATAACCAAAATTCATCATTTTCAGTCCCTACCACTCAGGGTATATCTCAGCCTACCCTCTGAACTTATCTCAAATCCTATCTCTCCACTTCACAGACTGCTCACCTTCTTCTTCAGCACCTACTGTGAAGCCTACATCCTCTAAGCCAAAGAGAACAAAGACTGTTCCTCAAACACCTCAAAAGAGGAGGAGGATTACTTTGAGAGATGAATCAGATTCTGAGGAACAGATTCCTTCTTCAGAACCTGTGGTAAATGAAGCTGAGAAAGCAACTTCTCAGAAGGATTCTGATATTGGGGGTTCTAAGCTTCTCAAAAGGCTTAGACGAATGACTGTTCCTAAAACTCCCAAAGAATCCAAATCAACCAAGAAGCATAAGAAACAGAGGGCACAAAGGCCAGTTTCAGATGATGAAGAGGAAGCAGCTAAGGAAGGGGATCAGGAATCTCTGATCTCACAAGACAAAGAATTTGCTCCAGTTACTTCTTCTCCATCCACTCCATCTCAGGAAACCGTATCTGACAGGGCTATCTCGCCATCTGTGTCTCTTGTTGATCCAGGCACAAGTGCTGAAATTGATATTTAGAACCTGGTTGTGCCTGAAATACTTTTCTTAGAAGCTCCAACAACAAATAATCCTTTCACAACACCTGTTACTGATGTTGTTCACACTCCAGAGTTATCAACAACACCTTCTCTGCATCAAGATGCTGATGATCAAACATTAGGTGAGCATCAGGATTTGGCTGTTGATCAGAACTTAGTATCAGATCAGCAATTAGAGGATGTTATTCCTAGAAGACTAACAATGAGATTTACAGAAGGGGGGTTGAATGTAAATCTCAAAACTTTTTCAAGTTTTGAGCAGTTTATAAAGTTGTGTGTTCAAGAAGAACAAGTGTGTGAATTGCTTTAAGCTAATACAGACAGATATATATTCAAGCACAAATGTAAAGAACACAACAGACCTTAAAAACTTTTCTGGTGGATTTGTTGTTCCACCAGAGATGGTATATTAGAAAATCTGTGTTCAACAATGTTGATCACAGCTGCATCCTAGTACAAACTAGATGAATTTTCTCTCAAGATATTTCTTAACAGCTCTGGAAAAATCTCTCTAATTACTAGCTTCTTCTTGGTTCATATATATTACCAAGTGTACAAGTGAAAAACAATATAAAATTACAATAGTAAAATAAGTTCTTCACTTGCTTCTTTTCCTGTTCACTCAAGTACTTTGTTGACTATTGCAACTTTGTACAAAAGAAGAACGGCTGCTTTTTCTGTTGATCCTGAAATTCGGCTAGTGTTTTGTTAAACATATCATCAAACTAATGCACATATATTCCTAACAGAGGATGCTGAAGCCTCCATTGCTACTCACACTGTTGTCTTATCAGAAGATACTGATTCTTTAAGTTCTGATGCTGCAAATGCTGGAGATACTGGTGATGCTGCTCCAACTGTAGATGCTGATGAAGCAGGTCCTTCAGGACATACTCCTCAACCGACTCTTCCTAAGTCTGAACTGGTAAAGGAGTTTGTTATCAGGGATACACCAGTGCCTTGGAGTGAAACTCCTGCAGGTCAGGAGTGGACTAAGGAATGGAACTCAGTTTCATGTGTTCCAAATACATTACATCTTGCTGAGCACTTGACTAAAGCTGATGAAATGTTAAATTCTGATGATTTTAAAACCCAGCTTAGAGTCACTGCATTGAGTACTAAACATCTACAAGGTTTTCATTCAACTACTCATGCAGAGCTACACAAGATTCAGGAGAACTTTATCAAACAAGAACAAGTTTGGAAAATTGATAAGAAAAAGTTCTTTCAACCTACCATTGACAGGATTGCTTATATTGAGAAAACTCAAGAGAAACAACAAGCTCAGATTGATGAAATTCTGACAAATCAAGCTTCTCAACAATCTCAACTTACTGACATCCAATCCTCAGTGGAATTACTTATCTCTCTTTTACTACCTGCTGATGCCAAAAAGGGGGAGAAGGTAATTAAGTCCAAATGCAAAACCAACAAGACACTGCAAGGAAAGGATGATGGAAAAGATGACCAAGGAAACTCTGGAATGGGTAGTGGTCATAGTCAAGGTAGAAGCTTTACATCAAGACGAGCTAGTCACAGGACAAGTTCTGATACTGGGAAAAGAATAAGTTCTGCTGCTGGTAAAAGGATAAGTTCTGATGAACTTCTAGATCTTGATGAGGAAATGTCAAGACAGTTATTTCTTCAAGAAAATCCAGGAATGGACTTGGAAAGTTTAAAGGAAGTGTTATTCCTAGTGGACTAACAATGAGATTTACAGAAGGGGGGTTGAATGTAAATCTCAAAACTTTTTCAAGTTTTGAGCAGTTTTAAAGGCTTTGTGTTCAAGATAAACAAGTGTATGAATTGCTTTAAGCTAATACAGACAAATATAAATTCAAGCACTAATGTAAAGAACACAACAGACCTTAAAAACTTTTCTGGTGGATTGTTGTTCCACCAGAGATGGTATTTCAGAAAATTTGTGATTCTAGATGTTGATCACAGCTGCGTCCTAGTACAAACTAGATAATTTTTCTCTCAGGATTTTTCTAAACAGCACTGGAAAAATTCTTTTCTAATTACTAGCTGCTACTTGGTTTATATATCACCAAGTGTACAAGTGAAGACAAAGATAAAAATACAATAATAAAAATAAGTTCTCCACTTGTTTCTTCTCCATATCACTCAAGTACTTTGTTGACTATTGCCTCTTTGTACTAGAGTAGAACGGCTGCTTTTTCTGATTTTCCTGAAATTAGGCTTCCATATTTCAGTTATCTCTGTCAACCCATGTGCCTCTGTCTGCTTTTACAACTACCACTTATCAACTGCTATTTAACAGAACATCCGTTGAAGCCTTCATCCGTTGATGGCTTTATCCGTTGATGTGTTAGCAGTTGAAGCTCTATCCGTTGAAGCTTTGGAGACATCCGTTGAAGCTTTGTTTCTCATCCGTTGAAGGTCTTTAAGATATCCGTTGATACCACTTCATTTATACAAAATTACAAGGCATGAAATATTTACAATTGGCCTTCCTATTTGCATATCTTCTAGTAGTCAACATGACTTATATTTTCTCTCAACTTCTAAGAATTATATCTTAAATACAGAGACTGAAATATGCTACAACACTGGACTTATTTCTAAGTAAAGCTGCACCATCAACGGATAGCCAAAGTGGTCTTATCCGTTGAGGCTACAAACATTAAACTTCTACTTAAGTGTTTTGTTAAACATATCATCAAACTAATGCACATATATTCCTAACAATCTCCCCCTATTTATGTCTATAAGAATTGCAGACATAAATTCAGGGTTAACTTGATGATAACAAAACACTTAACAAATATATGAATTGAAACTAAGTAGAAATTTAAAAGTGCTGCAAAAGTGTATGTACTAGGAGGTAATTGAAGATTTACAGAATTTCCAAGGGTGCTCCTCTAGTCTGAGCAAATCATCTTTTTCTTCTTTGTTCCCTTGTTTTCTTTCCTAGCCCTTTGCCATTTTCCTCAATATGGAGTTGGAGTTGTCTGTAGAATTCAGCTTCATCTTCATCACTGATATCCAACTTAGATTGCATTTCCTTGAGAGTTTCATTGCTGGCAATCTTGAGTTGGTCTTCAAGTCTGAAAAATCTTCTGACTCCTTTATCATCTCTAAATTCCATCAACCAATGAGGTGATTTGTGGATTGTAATTCCCCTTTCTTGAATGAGTAAAGTTCTGGGCAAAGCATTGGGCTCCCTCCAAGTTTTCCTTATGTTGGCAATCTAGTTGAGAATTTCAGTCTTGGCAGTCCTGGTAAAGCCAGAATCCTTTTGTATGGCTGAAAAGACTCTGATCAAG
>NW_027417831.1:0-57407 GCF_009905375.1 Apium graveolens | reverse complement strand
TGGGACAGAATAAGTTCTGCTACTGGTAAAAGGATAAGTTCTGATGAACTTTTAGATCTTGATGAGGAAATGTCAAGACAGTTATTTCTTCAGGAAAATCAAGGAATGGACTTGGAGAGTTTAATGAAAGAAGAAGCCAGGCTTAAATCAGAGAAAGTCACATCTAAATCTGAAGCTTCTGGTAAAAAGCCACTTCCAAAACTCAAAGGCATTGTGATCAAAGAAAGGACACTTACTGAAGCAACATTGGCTAGATCACAACCGCAGATAGATCCAAGATCCAAGGGTAAAGAAAAAGTTGGTGAACCTATCAAGGTTTATGTGCCTCCTGAGGATGAAGAAATTACTGATGAAAAGGATAATCTTGCTCTGACTTCAAGAAAAGTTCTTAAAACAACCTCTGACATGGCTCAAGTTGTTCAGAGTCAAGAAATTGTAAGTTCTAATATTCAGAAGAAGCAAGTAACCTCTGACATAGCTCAAGTTAACTTGATATCAGAAGATAGACTAAAAACAATCCTACCAGGATTCACTAAAGCAAAACAGACTCAACCTTTGAAGACTACTGCAAGTGGTTTTGAAGCAAGAGTAGTTACTGGAAAGGAAGCAAGAGATAAAACTGGATTGGGAAGTGCTGATGAAAGGAGAATACATAACACTACCAATGATCCAACTTCCTTGAGTGAACCAGGTATTGGAGCAACTCCTGAGAGATTGAATCAACTGGAATCTGTACAAATGGTTTACCATACCTACTTGAAAGAATACATCATGTTGTATTTCATGACAGATGGTAGGGTTTATCATATAAGACAAAATTCCATTCCATTAAAGTATTTTGAAGAATTGGAGCATGTACTTTTCTTACTTCAAGTGGATGACAGAATAACAGGGACTGCTGTAAACTATTTAAAAGAACAGATTCAGAGACAAAAAAGGCTTTATTCTGTTAAGTCTGACAGCACATATGTTCCAAAGTACAGAGATCACAATGGTGATATTGTTGATATGAAACCTAATACTGCACAGATCAGAACATATCTTGGTATTAAGGGACTTGAATTCAATCTGGAGTCTGACAAAGCCTATGTCATAAGACTAGATCAGGAGTTGAGAAAAGCAAAGATCATTGATCTCAGAGCTGCAATCTTTCAAACTGGTGAAGATACTGCAGAGCTTAAAGATGCCAAAAGGAGAATGATTAATGAACTCAGATATGCTGAGAAATGTTTGTTCAAGAACTATCTCAGAAGAACTCAGATATGCTGAGAAATGTTTGTTCAAGAACTATCTCAGAACAACTCCTGACATCAGAGAGATCAGATGATGAAGCCAAGTCAAAGATCTACAACTGCTTAAATTCTGATATTTGTACAGACTGAAGTTGTTATCAGAAGTTAAATATTGGTAAAGCTTTAAGGACTGTAAGTTGTAGTTATCTAGTCTAATTCTCATGTATTTGTACTTAATATTTTTGACATCATCAAATATCTGTTAAACTTGTATATTATGCTAATTTACAAGTTGGGGGAGATTGTTAGATATATTTGATAATTTCATGGCTAATATAATTTATGTTTAGATTTTAGATCTTACTTAACAGGACAAATCAATACTTAACTGTTGATCAGTACTTATACTGGAAGTCAGGACTTAAGGATATCAGTACTTATATTATCAGGAGATAATCATCAGAAGTTAGATATCAGAACTTAAGTACTGAAGGACGATCAGATAAGGACAGTAGCTGATTAAAGGAAAGAAGATCAAGATAAACATAAGAAGAGATATGCATGAAGAAGGAGTTCCGTGAAGAATGGAATACTTGGATGAAAAGATATCTGATTGATATATTTTAGGAAGCAGAATTATATTCCATATCAATTAGCGATTATCTTGTAACTGTGTAGTATATAAACACAGACATAGGGTTTACACTATGAGTGTTATCATATTTGAGAAGATTATTCATTGTAACCCTAGTAGCTCTCGTGATATTTGTTCATCACTGAGAGGTAAGAGTTCCATACTGTAACAGAGTTTATTGTTTCAATAAAGTTTGTTTTCAGTTACTTAAGATATTAAAGTTCGATTTGATTGTATTATACACTGTATTCACCCCCTCTACAGTGTGTGTGACCTAACAGTCATGCGGTAAGAGGCATAGTGGTCAATGTAGATAGGATGTTTAGTGTTTTAAGTGTGATAAAAAAGGTCATTATACGTCAGAGTGTAATTCAGGGAACCCCGGAGTTACTTGCTTTAAGTGCGGTAAGGTTAGACATATTTCCAGAAATTGTAAGGTCACTGCTCAGGGCAACGTAGGAGGTGGTGCATCTCAAGGACCGGCAAACAACACAACAAGAGCCAGAACCTTCAAGATGACCAAAAGATCTAATACTCAGGATTCGGATGTAGTGGCAGGTACGCTTTCTCTTAATTCTGTACCTGTTAAAGTTTTGTTTGCTTCGGGAGCGTCTAAATCCTTCATATCTAAAGAATGTGTAAGTAATCTGGATTTAATGTTGGAAGATTTAGCTGAGCCCTTGACCATAGAAGTGGCCAATCAGGATAAAGTTTCAGTAAGCCAATTTTTTTCTAAGTGTCAAATAGGATATCAACGGGCATTCATTTTTGGTGGACTTAATACCCTTTAAGTTAGGAGAATTTGATGTAATTCTAGGAATGGATTGGTTGTCCCAGCATAAGGAAAATATTGATTGTAAGAAAAAGAAGGTTTTGTTGTATACAGAAGATAATATCAGAATAACCTACCAAGGACAAAAACAGGAAAAGAAATTTCTCTCAATATTGGAAGCAAGAAAACTGTTGAGACAAGGATGTGAGGCGTACTTAGCCCATGTTGTGGACACTGAGAAAAAGGCACCTAGTGTGGATGAGATTCCAGTAGTTAGTGAATTTTCAGATGTTTTTCCAGATGAGTTGCCATGACTATCACCCGACCCGTGAGATTGAGTTCTCTATTGACCTAATCCCAGGGGCGGAACCAGTTTTAAAGGCTTTCTATTGTATGGCCCCAGTAAAGATGAAGGAATTAGCTAAACAACTTCAGGAACTTTTGGATAAAGGGGTAATTAGACCAAGTGTATCCCCTTGGGGCGCACCAGTGTTATTTGTGAAGAAGAAGGACGGAAGCATGAGGTTGTGTATCGATTATCAGGAATTAAATAAGTTAACCATCAAGAATAAGTATCCTCTACCAAGGATTGATAACCTGTTTGATCAGCTTAAAGGGGCGTGTTGTCTTTCGAAGATTGATTTAAAATCGGGTTATCACCAGCTGAAGATTAAGCCTAAAGATATACCGAAGACTGCATTATGACCAGGTATGGCCATTATGAGTTCCTAGTGATGTCGTTTGGATTGACTAATGCACAAGTAGCTTTTATGGATTTAATGAATCGGGTGTACAAGGAGTACTTGGATAAGTTTGTTATTGTATTTATTGATGACATCCTCATCTATTCAAAGACCAAAGACGACCATGCCGAACACCTAAGGATTGCTCTGCAAAGGCTGAGGGAAAAGCAGTTGTACGCTAAGTTTTCAAAATACGAATTTTGGTTGGATGAAGTTCAGTTTTTAGGTCATATAGTGGGTAGGGATGGTATTAAAGTAGATCCCATGAAAATTGAAGCTGTATCCAGATGGGAACAGCCAAATAATCCGACACAAATTAGAAGTTTTCTTGGATTAGCAGGCTACTATCGAAGATTTGTCAAAGACTTTGCCAAGATTGCAACTCCATTGACCAAGCTGACCAGGAAAAATGAGAAGTTTGTTTGGACCGAGAAATGTGAAGAAAGTTTCCAGGAATTGAAGAAAAGATTGGTGACAGCACTTGTGTTAGCATTACCAGATAAAATAGGGAATTTCGTGATCTACAATGACGCTTCTCTGAAAGGATTAGGTTGTGTATTAATGCAACATGATAAGGTTATTGCGTATGCGTCCAGGCAGTTGAAACCCCATGAGCAGAAATATCTGATGCATGATTTAGAATTAGCAGCAATAGTATTTGCATTGAAGCTATGGAGGCATTACTTGTACAGAGAGAAGTGCGACATCTACATGGATCACAAAAGCTTAAAGTATATATTTACCCAGAAGGACTTAAATATGAGACAACGAAGATGGTTGGAGCTGATCAAAGATTACGATTGTTCAATCAACTATCATCTGGGCAAAGCTAATGTGGTAGCAGATGCCTTAAGTAGGAAGGAAAGATTAAATGAAATCAAAGTTTCTGAAGAACTCGCAAGGGAATTGGAAAGGCTGGAAATTGAAGTTCTAGTGCCAGCAACTAACAAAGAACATTTATATGAAATCACTTTTCAGCCAAATTGATGGAAAGAATAAGGAAATGTCAAGAGGAAGTTATGAACAAAGGATTGGATAATTTGATGGGAGAAGAAGTTTGTAATCAAAAGGACAACAAAGGTATGTCCAGATTTTCCTTAAGAATATGGATCCCCAATGTAATCGAATTGAAGAATGAGGTCTTGCGGGAAGCTCATAATTACAGATTCTCTATTCATCTGGGAGTACCAAAATGTATCAAGACTTAAAGAAGAACTTCTGGTGGCCAGGAATGAAAAAGGAAATTGCGGATTGGGTTAGCAAATGTCACGTGTGTCAAATGGTAAAGGCAGAACATCCAAAGCCCAGTGGACTGTTGCAGCCTTTGGAGATTCCACAGTGGAAATGGGAAGAAATTGTAATGGATTTTGTGGTAGGATTGCCAAAGACAAAGTCGAATCATGATGCTATCCGGGTAATCATCGACAAATTGACCAAGTCAGCACATTTCCTCCCTATCAACGAGAGATATTCTTTGGAAAAGTTGGTTAAAATGTATTTGGATGAAATAGTAACCAAGCATAGAGTTCATGTATCCATTGTATCAGACTGAGACCCAAAATTCAACTCAAGATTTTGGACCAAATTTCAAGAGTGTTTAGGAACTAAGTTAAATATGAGCACTACTTACCATCCTCAGATAGATGGCCAAAGTGAGAGAACGATTCAGACCATAGAAGATATGTTAAGGGTGTGTGCTTTGGATTTCAAGGGAAACTGGGATGATCATCTACCGTTGATTGAGTTTTCTTATAACAACAACTATCATGCTAGCCTTGGAATGCCACCTTATGAAGCCTTATATGGATGTAAGTGCAGATCACCATTGTATTGGGATGAGGTAGGAGAAAAGAAAGTGTTAGGGCCTGAATTAGTGCAACAGACTAGAGATGCAGTGGCATTGATTCGGAAAAGATTGGAAGCCGCCCAGAATAGACAGAGAAAGAATACATATTTACATCGAAAGGATATGAATTTGAGATAGGGTCACTGGTATTGTTGAAGGTATCACCATGGAAAAGGTTAATTCGATTTGGACAGAAAGGTAAGCTTAGCCCTAGATATATAGGGCCTTTTGAAGTCTTGAAGCAAATAGGAAAAGTCGCGTACGAGATAGCGTTACCGCCACAATTGCAGCATATCCATAATGTGTTCCACGTATCCATGTTAAAGTCGTATATCCCTGATTCAAATCAAGTAATCAAGTATGAACCAATCGAGCTTCAATTGGATTTGTCCTATGTGGAGAAGCCAATCCAGATATTAGATCATAAGGAGTGTGTACCTAGAAATAAGTTTATCTGTAACAACCCAAATCCGGGGTCAAGAGTGTCACTAAATAATCTTTACATAAAATAAAAGAATATTCAATTAACCCCTTGAATCCGAATCGTTTACAGGTTATGGTATGAAACAAGAATCTAACCTTCTACAACTTACAATAACTAGAATACAAATGAAAATACCTTTTTCCTAATGCTCCTGTCATATTCGTCTAACTTCTTCAACCTCTCGCAGCGGAGATTTCTCTAACTTCTGCTGTCTATCAAAGCTATTCACTTTTATCCTTATCTGTTTCTGGCAGGAATAAGAATTTACAAAGCAAGAGTGAGCTAAAAATGCCCAGCAAGTATATAATTTGAGTTTCAAGCATTAATACCAAAGGAAAAACTTCCGGGAAAAATCTTAAAACAATTTTAAATAATTCTATTTATTTGAGTGAGTTGAGCGAATAAACGTTGGCTGTCACCAGCCTTCAACTATAAGTCCAAAAGTGACAAGCGATTCCCAAATTCTTCTCCAGAATCAGGGTTTTGTCCGGTTTTGAAATCATAAAACTTTTTGAGAGAGAATGTCGTTAATGGCGATCAACAACAAATTAGACTGGACACTAGTTCACACTTATATCCTGCTGATCAGTCAGGATACAGTGTAGATCTATACCCAACCGTATAGATCCATTCAGGTACTAAGGCTCTATCGCCCAAGGGTCCGGTCCACCTCCGGCCCATAGAATCCAGCTCATCACTGGCCCTCACAATAAACATCCAACCCGTAGAGTGATTTGATGTCAAATCATTTTGAATTCAAAACATCCCAATTCAGGGTTCGCAAATAACCCGAAAGAATGGGTATTTGCTCAAGAGAGCAATCGAATTATAGGAACAAATATGTAAGGAACATGCATAATAAGAGTAATTACAGCAAAATATAAACATTTAACTATTCTAAACTTAGAATAGGAACAAAGAAATAATTGCAGTATTTTAAAAGAAAGTTCAGGAATACTTGCATCAATAAGCTTTAATCGCTATTATTAGTTGACTTTGGTTCGACTTGAACGTTCGGCCTTAGCGTCAAACTACTATCCCATTCTGGATACGATCCCAATCCTCATGCCCTTCGATTGGAACTTCGTTTATCCCGATGTCTAATTACTAGATCATTCCTAGTCCGATGTCGATATTCGGGTTTTCCGTCTAGTACCTATAGGGTTAAAATATCCTAATTCAGATAATCGCTTAAGCTTAACATCAAATCGCTATCACTTCTACCCGCACGATTTCATAACCCCACTCGTATTTATATGTATTATTGAAATACACATAGCAATTATGGTTCACATTTTCGAAACTCAGTCGGTATTCATTTTCGGAAAGTACGTATATTCGTCGTTTTGAAAAACAGGTCAATCGATTATTTATACATTATTTTGTCTCAGTCGCACTTAAGTTCATATAATATAATTATATATATGGTTATTCGACGTCTCCGATAATTGCGGGTTACACTCCCGTATTTTCGGAATCAGTTTCCCAAAAATCGGGCAGCGTCTCCTTTGTTTATCGGCCTACCCGTCGAAACAATTCGACGTCAATCACACAACAACAACAATCCACAACTACAATTTACAATTCCCAAACACCAATGAGATTTCAATTATTTATTATTGTTATTCAAAATTTGTGTTTCAAAATTAATATCATGAACTAATTTATTTAATTAATTAATGTAGGACTCATATTAAAATCATCACCGTCCACTGTCGGCTCGCCGACGGCGGTAAAATTCGTCGGTGCCCGATTAATTCCGGGTTTCCTTACGAATTTCACTGATTAATTTTTTTACTAATTCCTGCACGAGAATAAGTAATTAATTAATTTCATGAATATTAATCAATTATAATATTTTCTTTTCTGTAAAAAATAATAAAAATTCAATCTTCAAATTTCCAAACCAAGAACAACATCACAGTACGGGCCACAAACGCAACCAACAGAGACCAGCCGGAAAAACTGGCCGGAAAACGCAGCACAGAAAAATAATCATCACTTCTGCCACACACACACACACCTGACTCACACACACACATTCGCATACGCACACAACACAACCGCACGCGCCACCATACCTCTCGGAAATTTCTGAGAGGCGGCAACGTCAGGAACAACAAAAATAAGGCTGACACCAAACATACACGCATGTATATATATATATATCAACAATAAGCAGTCACCACAGAATCGAAGAAATCAATCGGAAAATAGGGACATAGCCGGAGGAGAAAGAATCCGGTGAACTTACCAATTCCGGCGGAACAGAGGGGAGAAGATGGAGGAAAGCAGAGGGAGATTGTGAGAGAGATGTAGAGAAGAAAGAAGAAAAAAAATGAGAGAGAGATTTGAGAGAGACAATCCGAGAGAGAGAGGCGGCGGAAGTGACACAGGACAGGAGGTGGGGGGATTAGGTTTTTATTATTATTTTCTTATCATTCTGTAGCGAAATTTACAATTTAATAAACTGAATTGCAACTGAAATTATTCTGAAAGAGAACTAAACAAATATTAAAATTCTTGAACTAACTAAAAGCTAAAGTTATAAAATTTTCATAATTTTTAAATTTTATAAATACTCCGAAGCAATTAAGATATGATCCGCGTATTTTTAAAATGTTTTGAAATACGAAACATATTCGCAATTTATGATTTAACGAACAAATATGCGGGTAAATTTAATTTGAAACATTTCTGAAAAATTTTAAAATTCTTGAAATATTCCAAACTTAATAAAGTAAAATTTTCGTGATTTGTAAAGCATTCTGGAATTAAATATTGATTTTACAATTAAATGCAATCAGAAAATCATTTAGAGATAAATAATCAATAAAATATAAACTTCTAAATTTTATAAACTCCTAAAAATAAAAATTAAAATTATAAAGAAACAAAAATAATTTTTTAAAAATCTTTTTAGCATTTATAAGAATAAATATTCAATAAAATTTTATTTTAAAAACAAAATAATTCCTTACAATTCAATAATTAATTATAAAATTAATCTTCGCATCCAATAAATCACAAACAATTAATAATACAACAACACATAACCGACAGACCCATCACATTCAATAATTACACTTACATGTCGGATCCGAAAATAGGTTACCTAGCCGCTAAGTAACTAAAAAGACGATACGATTTTAATACCAGATTTGGATATTTATCAAAACAGAGCTTCCTATAAAACACTTTATACGACAATAAGATAGTAATGTCTCGCCTTTTAAGAATATGGATTCTTATCGATATATAAAATGATTAGCGTATCAAAAATTTCACGCCGGGACTCGTACAAGTCAAACCGTACTCCAGATTGAAAAAGTCAAAACATGAAAAGTGTTCGGAATTATTAGAGTAGGTTAGGAAGGAGTTTTCGGAAGAGTTTCGTGCTGTAAAAACGCAAAAATGATTGAAGTGGGACGATTTCTGGTTTCCAAAAAGTAATTTTTTTATAATTACATGAAATAATCATTATTAATTCTATAAATCCTTATAAAATCATATGATAATCCAAAAATTACCAGAAAAATGCCAAAACACTCTATATTTTATTCGGGATAATTAAAAATTAAAATATCTAAATTTTTATCAGAAATAAACATCCAAATATTAATATCAATTATCAAATAATTCACCAAAATTCACATAAAATCACATAATAATTATTTATTGATAAAAATAATTACATAATACTTCTCAGATGTTACATTATCCCTATAGTTAAAGTACTTTGGAGAAACCATAGGATTAGAGAGTCTACCTGGGAGTTAGAGTCAGATATGCTTGACAAATATACTCACTTGTTTAACTAGTTAAGATTCTGGACAGAAAATCTTTTTAAGAGGGAAGGATATAACGACTCGTATATTTTGCAATATTTAAATGTGTAATTATTGTGTAATTAATTAAATAAGGAATTGTATAGTGATTTTGATATTTGTGCTTTATTTATTATTATTTATCTGTGATTGTTGGGTTGCTTGGACTATTCATGTGATTGTTGTTAAACCCTATTAATTTTGTTTCGATTTTAAAAGTGGTTTTATGGTAAATTCATTTTCAAAAATATTTGGACTGTCTCTAAGATTGTTTTTATGATTTCATATTTTCAATAATTATTTTTGGGATTTTATAAAATATAGAATTCAATATTTCATCAATTATTTAGCTTGTAAGATTTTCTGATTGCATTTATTTGAAAAATCTGTATTTAATCCTAAAATTATTCAAAAATTATAAAACTCATATTTATTGAAGTTCGGAATATTCCAAGAATTTTAAAATTATTTTGGGAATTTTTGGGATTAATTTTACCCGCGCGTTGATTCGTTTAATTGTTAAAAGCGGATATAAATTGCATTTCAAAAATTATTTTAAAATTTCAAAATTTTTATTTTTATAAACCTCGGGATATTTACAACATTTTAATACTATTTCCGTGATTTTCTGAATTTATTTTAAGTGTCGCTCGGATAGTGAATCGTTAAATGCGGGTATGTTGAGCTATTCGAAAATACTTTAAAAATTATGAAAATTTTATTTTACTAGTTTTTAATTATTCTGGGAATTTTGAAATTATTTCGGTAATTTATCGGATTATTTTCACATGCGTATTATATCGTTCAAAACCAAAAGTCGGGGCAAACCAGGCTGCAAAAATTTATAATTACCCCTACTATTATGTGTCTATTTCTCAGGCTGGGTATTATCACATGTTCAAACAATTCAAAATTAGCATACACGTGTCCAAAAATTTTTACTTTCAGATTATTATTAAAAAAATTATTATTTTCCCCTTCCCCGTCGCTGCTTTCCCTTCCCCGCCGCATCCCGCCTTCGCTCCACCCCTCTTCTTTCTTTCATTTTTTTTTGTTCTATTCTTCCCTAATTTTTACCCGCACCCAGGTATCTACACTTATATACAGAGTTGTTTCGTCGAACCAGAGGCTCGACCTCGATCTTACCCGCGAACTGGGGTTGATCGGAGGTCAGCCGGCCGCCGGCGATGAACCCAACGAGCCGGTGGCCGAGTATGGCAAGGCGGGTGGTGTTTTTGGGTAGGAATGAACCAAATGGTTGCTTTCCAGTTGTTCGAGTGTTGGGCTGTTGTAGAATAAACTGGGAAGTTGAATATTTATGTTAGTAGTTTCGGTGTTGGTTTAGTTTTAGGCCAATAAATAATATGCGTAGCTAAAATTGAAGATTAATACTTTTGAAGTTGTGTTTATTACTGTATAAACAGTGGGGATTAAAATAAGTGGTATTTGGATGATTGAGATTGATGCTTGTATTATGTTAATGTCGATATAATATCGACCGGATTGCTTATTATTAAATAAGGTGCTGCCCGATTTTTCGGTAAATTATTTGGAAATTCGGGAGGTATTTTATTTTGGTAAAATCTAATTATACTTTAAAATCAGTATATTATCTATAGAAATATATTTATGAGTTACAATTCTAAATTCGGATGTTATAAAACCATGTATCCTTTTTCAATCGTACTATTAAACCTAAAACCCTACGAGTACTACATTAATTCATATAAGTGTGAGTCGGGGAATTTTATCGTTCAGATAAAGTGTTTAGCGAGGATATGTCAAGCATAACTGGTCGTCTAACCTAGGTTGTTTCGAATCTGTAGGTTCAAGTCGAAGGACCCAGTAGTTAAAGTCGATTAAAGTCAAGCCAGTATTAGTGTAAAGCTTCGCAAGGCAAGTACCCCTGAACATATCTTTTACAGTTCAGTGTATATGAATAATTGTTGATTTAATTTACGTACTGGAACAGAACGTTTTAAGTTATGTATCCCCCGTATTTAAATATGTTTTATTAACTTACGTTTTGGGGAAAAAGTAACTTCTGAAAATGCGTATCTCCAGATTGTGATTAAAACTGGAAAGATTTTGGAAAATGTGTTGTGGTATAACTGTTTAAAAGTGGTAAGTATAATTAATTTTGGAAACTGAATAAAAATGAATCAGATATTGGATGGTTGCGTAAAAGGCCGTAACGGCCCAGCGGGTTTGCGTAAGTAGCTAAGTCGGTTGCGTGCCCTATTTAAACCGCTTAGTCCAGCGTGACAGAGACTTAGCTAGTCTCTGAGTTCCGGAACAGGTTTGTGGTGGGATGGACTGATCAGCTGTCCCTAGGATTCGTCCAATTACATATCTGATTCTGGTTTAGTAGTTCCCATAACGGAACAAATGATTTTGTGGTCCCCGTAACGGGACAGATGATTTAGGGGTCCTGTAATAGGACAATGGTTTTGGAAAAGAAAATAGAATGCTAAAATTGGACTCTGGTATTTATGCACAGCACACAACTGATGATATTGTTTTTACAGAGCATGCTAGTTTTGGATATCCAGTTTATACCTGTTTTAATTGTTCTCATAAACGAGTTATGATATATGTTCCTATACTGTTTTATATACACTGTTTTACTTGTTATTTATATAGTGGTGTTGTTGAGCAATTGATTGTTCACCCTTGCAGCTTGTTTTGTATTTATTTATTGCAGATGTCTAGAAGATCAGGACAGAATAGAGTATCAGCCCCCTCCGATCCCGACTCATCTGAGGTAGTTTGTATCAGACCCTGAGGTTTGATGAGTTCTTGTAATAAGTTGGAGTGTCGGGTTGTGGAATAAGTTAGTTGTTGTGTTGTAACCTAAATAATACTTGAACCTGTATCGGATCTTGGTTTGGGGTTGTGTTTATATAATAATGTTTAATTAGTAGTTATATTTGTGGTTTGTTATATCTTAGTGACGTCAGCCCCAGACCCCAGGGTTGAGGCTGTCACATCTTATGTATGCAACTTTGATTAATGTTTTGTTGATTATGGGATTGTTCTTTAAAGAGTATATATTTCAATGTTTTTTAAATTAACTGTTATATTTGCTAATTTTAGTGTAATATATGTTTACATATAGTATTACATTACATATGCTAGTGTATTAAAAAAATTTGGTGTTACAATAGATAAAATAGACTGTTACAATAGGTTGTGTGGGCCTCACAGATGGGCCCCACATGCGGGGACCTCAGGTGGGGCCCACTCTGCAATCTTGATCGAACCTAATGTATCACTCATTTTGTGTTACTGACACTAGCAAATATAGCAATAACTTATACGGGTGCGTATGTGTATGTGTATGTGTATGTTTATGTGTGTGTATGTGTATTATTATCAAAACATATAATTAAAAATTTTAAATGACATATTTTATATCTTAAAATTTCAAATTCAGAATAAAATTTAAAAAGATTTATCTAATATTAAAAATGATCCATGAATCAAGCATGTTCAAATAAACTAGAAAATCCAACTATATAGTTAGATATGGATTTACACATACATTTTTAAGTAAAATACAAGTTGTGTGAGTTGAGTTGATGTAGATCATATATGTCTTGATCGGACTGTCCTGTTCCTTTTAAATGTGAGACGTGACAAGATTTACCGAACTAACACTAGAACTAATACATTAATATCTATCGAGCTAATTAACTAATAAAAAATCACATCAATTTTAAATAAATTTAAATGTACTTTGGTCGCTTAAATTATAATCGTTAAATTTTATTCAATCAAATTTATGATTATATATAATAGTAATAGTTATTCTATAAATTAGTCCCAGTTTCGAATCTTATCAACAACTTAAGTAAATTTAACTTAAAATATTTTAAACACACGTTTTATTTAATTGGGTCGGGTATATATTTTCCGGTACCCATTTACAACTCCAGTTTATAAGCTAATTTATTTTAAAACCTAATTATTATAAATATTTATTATAATATAAGGAAGATATATTCGAGTATACTTATTTAGACATATTTACTATTTTAACAAATATAACTAATAAAATATTAAAGTAAAAATAATGGAACAACATTTATTTAAAATAACCGTGTATCACACGGGTTTTAGGCTAGTAAAGAATTAAAGTAAATAATTCATCAAATTTTTTTTTGCATTTAACTTGAATTCATTTATAATACTGAAAGGAAATTCGTATAAAAAATTAAGTATCGACAAAACTAATGTATTTTAAACAAAAACGCCATCCTAAAATCTTTCAAAATTTTAACTTTCTCCAAACTACATGAGATATTAACAATTTATACTATAATATAATAAACGAAATGGGGTATATTTTGATTCAACGATTATCCCCCTATTTTAGTTATTAAAAATTTATACTATAATATAATATATATTTCACTTCAACAGTTATCCCCCTATTTTAGTTATTAAAAAATAAAAAATTATATTTTAATGCACATGTTAAACTACTAACTTACTAGAGATAGTTTTCTTATCCCACTAAACTATTATCAAAACCTATCCTACTAAACTACTACGATCACAACTCCTTCCTAATTATTTTATTATTTTTGTTATAAATTTATAATTATTTTATATTTATATAAATATATTGAAATTAATATTTTATTGTAAAATAAAATTTTAAATTTTTTTAGTAAGGCCTACGAGCTCTCTCTTTTATGGCTCCACACCAAGGAACCGAATCACAATAAATCGAATATTAACAGATCGGTGCGGATTTAAGCTAATAAATATTAAAAAACAATAACATTAAAACCAAACAATAACATTAAATTGTCAACGGCCTTCTTCCTTCTCTGCTTTTAGTACAATATTCCCCCTCTTTTCATTCAAATTTGACCGTTGCATCCTAAAATATTTTACAAAACCCCTCTCTCATTTTGAATCTTCAAAACTCTCTCTCTCCCTCTCTCTCCCCCTTCTCCCCAACACACACTTTCGAAGCGTGTTGCAAATTTTAAGCTCATAAAAATGGTTTCGAGAAGCATTAAAAGAACCCCAACAAAAACCATCAAAGACTGCCGAAATCGCCATCGCACGCGCTGCCGTAACCAGTATTCCCCTCTAAAAAACACGGCATCAAATGTCGTTGCTTCGATAAATAAATCAATCTCCACCTGCCACCGTCGCCTTATTAAGATATTTTCTAAGCTTGTTCGTATTGGAACCCCGAAAAGATCTCCCCGGAAGAAGGGGTACCGTGCTTTGAAACAAGTCGCCGCCAGCGACATTTGCCGGTCACTTTTCGCCGGAAAACCACTACCGCCGGTGATCCCGCCTGAGAGGAAGACGGTGTTTCTTGATCTTGATGAGACCCTCATACATTCTTCGCCGGAAATTCCTCCGGGTAAGTTTGATTTTGTAGTCCGGCCGGCGATTGATGGCCGGAGAACTGAATTCTTCGTGGCGAAGCGCCCCTTTGTCGATGAATTTTTGGAGAATCTGAGCAAGAAATATGAGATTGTTGTGTTTACTGCTGGAATTGAAGAGTACGCGTCGTTAGTGATCGATAAAATTGATCGGAACAAGGTGATATCTCACCGGTTGTATCGAGATTCTTGTAAAGAAAATGATGGGAAATTTGTGAAAGATTTGTCGGAATTAGGGAGAGATATGAAAAGGGTGGTTTTAGTTGATGATAACCCGAATTCGTACGAGTTTCAACCCGATAATGCCATTCGAATCAAGCCATTTATCGATGATTTTGAAGATGGTGAGTTGAAGAAAGTGATGGAGTTTCTTCAAGGGTGTGATAGTTTTGATGATATGAGAGATGCTGTTGAGCAATTTAATCTTGCTAATGATGATGATCATTTGGGAAATTAAAAAAAACTAGAATTTAGTTATTTAATTTTGTTGTGGATTGTGTTAGAAAATTGAACAAGTTGGTTCAATTTGAATTGTGAAAGGATGGTTTGAAATGAAGTCTTTGTTACTGCAGTCAAGTTTATTTAGCTGTAACTTGTCATAGTTTTTACCTTTTACTGTTTCGGTTTTACCTTTTTACGGATATTTGAAAGTGGTTGTTTTGGGGGGAGGAGTGTGGCAGTTGAATTTTGGTTGCTTTGTTTTACAGTAGTTGAGTACTAGTAATTTTGAAATGGAGTAGATGATAGTTAGAGTGACTGAGTTGATTGAAAGAAGTTTCATGTAGAGCTTCTATTTTGTTTATAAACTGCATTTGAGTTCTCTATCATTAAGTTGCACTCGTAAATGCAATTACAACTTTAATTACAAACTATAGCAATTTTGCTGTCAATAGTCATGAACTCATGCAGAGTTGCTCTTGCAGACCATGACTTAAAATAAACCTATGGCTTGCCACTAGTCCAGCAGTACTCCTCTGAGTAGTATACCAGTATCCACAATAAATGTTTTGGAAAGGATGCAAGATTTAGTCACAGTGGGGGATGTTGGAATACGGAGAAGAATTTTTGAGGTATCGGGGCGAAGGTTTACCTTTGATCATGATGTTCTTCCACCCTTGGTTTGATGGAAGTAGTATGGAAATGTGGATATGTAAATCAAATCAATAACAATTCAATATGTAGTTGCTGCATATTGTAATAAGAAGCAGTCACAACAAAATGATTTGCAAATCAAATACTAGCCTTTACTGGTCATAAAAATAAACAAGCAAACCGGAGAGAAGAAAGTTCAATAAAAAACTAATTAACCAAACAACTATCAAAAGAAACCTAGTTAAGTTTCACACTTGAAGCTAGGATACTGGATAATGCAGCGTCTGGCATAGTAGATCAACAAACACTACAAGAAAAATGTTAATAGACATCACACATTAGACATCGGTTATGTTTGCCACTGATGTTAAAAGGATTTATAACATCATCCCGTATTTTTCTGATGTCATTGTAATTCGAAGACAACAATTATTTTAAAATCAATGTCTAAAGTTACCTAAAAAAATTCAATTCGCGTCCATCTTTATATTTCCCCCCTTAGTCAAAATTTTCACCCATTATCCCAAAATTTCACCCCGCTCATTAGTCAATATTTTGGTTCCCCCATTATTTTCCCTATTCGGACATAACAAATCCTCACCATCTCTCTTAGCACTCCTCTCTCTCTTTCGACTAAACAATTCCCCGGTTCACTTTCAGGTCGACAGCTCACTTCACCATCTCTTCTCACCATCTCATCTCACCTCACCTCTTCTCACCATCTCACCTCCGCTCACCATCTCTCTGTGTTCATCATCCCAATTCAGCTAAAACTCGGTTGTTAAGCTTTGTAAGCTTATCTCATCTTTATTCTCAAATCGAACTAGTCTTCTCTAGGTGAAGACAAAATTTGTAAATTGGGATTTTTTTAATCAAACCCCTAATTTGTTAAATTGGTTTTTTTTTCAAATCGGAACCCTAATTTGATTTTATATCCCGTGTATGGTGCTTTCATTTAATTCAATATATTTTGGAGTTATTAATTCTTTTGAATTTGTTGTATATATACCTGACCTTTTTTGCATATGGTAGTGGATACTTGATATTTATGTTGATGAATATACTTGTTTAGTTAGTTCATTGTTTAAATACTCTTAATGAATAAATACTAATGTCAAAAAAATGATTGTACATCACTTTTAATGAATAAATAATGATGTTAAAAAAATAATTGTACATCACCTTTAATATATAAATACTGATGTCTCAAAGGTAATTGTACATCACTTTTAGTGAAGAAAAACTCATGTCAAAGAAGTTGATGTACATCGCTTTTTCCTAAAAAACTGATGTCAAAGACTCACATGTTCAAGTCTAAAAGAAACATAGACATCACTTTATTTGGGATAAAACTGATGTCTAAGTGCCAACATATACATCACCTTTTACTTAATAAATCGATGTTTAATATCTGATTTTACATCACCTATATGAAAATATTCGATGTCTATGTGGCAAAAAACATAGCTCATTATTTTTTTAATCTGTTGTAATAGGTGTAATTTATTTATTAAATTATTTATTTCTAACATTTTTTGTAAAAAAACAACGCATGGACATCAGGAAATTCGCCAGAAACGATGTCTAAGCGAGTAAAGACATCGAGTTATGGCCGATGTCTAGAATAGACATCACCGACATCAACATCGGTTGCCAAACAACATAGACATCGGCTAAAAATCGATGTCTATGGACATTTTTCTTGTAGTGAAACCAAAGAAATGGTAAGGCCATAAAGGTCAAGTTTAGAACCAAAAGCCTTGGAATGGTAAGGCCGTAAAGGTCAAGTTTAGAACCAAAAGCCTTGAAACTAATTGTGTTGCAAAACTTTAAAGCTGTCTTGGAATCAATAAGGCCTTCAGTGAGTCTGCAACAACAACAACTGACAAGGGGTTTTCATAGTGGATTAGCTAATGCAAGAACATAAGCACATACAACACTCAATTTCAGAGCCTGTTTCCGGAAAACTGACGATTCAGATGGTGTTATTACTAATTTGTGTGATGAATAACAAGACGAGGTTCAAAAATAGGAATACCCAGTGCTAGAATGTTAGTATTTGTAAAATTTGTAACCTGTAAGTGTGTGTATTCTCGTAGAGAAGCAACAAATGTGTTAGGAATATCAAAATGTAACCTGTAACTTGTAAGAAATATTGTACGACCATTGTATCTCAACAGATAAGCGTCAAATATAATGAGAACTCTGATTTGAAGAGTTTTAAATTTGGTATTGTTGAAATTTGCTTTAGCTGCTGCTGGAAGAATGTGATGCTGGATTTTCAGATATTTATTTTATCTATTAGTTATATAAATGTGTTTATAAATAAGTAGTTACAGAATCTAATAGCAGTTATTATTGTTCAAGAAGTTTAGGTAGTTGTAGACAGTTTCAGGAAGTTTAGAAAGCTGCAGCCTTAGTTTTAGCATAGCAGTTAGAATTTCTGGTATATTAATACTTATTATATCAGTTCAATAAAATTAAGTCCTTCCAAAGAAATTATGTTATTCTCTTATGCATTTATCAGTTCCCAAGTTTTTTGTATATAACTCCAACAAATTGGTATCAGGAACCCTCTTCTGTAATTGAAACTTTTATCGTTTTCATGAATCTAGAAACTTCATTTACTGCACTAGCACCACCAATTTTCAATGGTGAAGGTTATCATGTTTGGGCAGTAAGAATGGAGGCCCATCTAGAGACAAATGATTTATGAGAAGTAGTGGAAGAGGAATACGAATTTCCTCAATTACCTGACAATCCAACCATGGTGCAGATCAGGTGGCGTAAGGATAAGAAATCCAGAAAATCAAAGGTAAGAGCAACTTTATTCTCTACAATGTCCGCTGAAATCTTTGTTAGGATCATGACAATTAGGTCAGCGTTTGAAATTTAGAAATTTCTAATAAAGGAGTACGAGGGAGATGAGAAGATGAAGGGAATGCAAGTCCTGAATTTAATCAGAGAGTTTGAACTCCAGAAGATGAAGGATTCAGAGACCGTGAAAGAATATAGTGACAAACTGCTTAGCATAGCAAATAAAGTAAGATTACTTGGTTCTGAATTTCCAGATTCGAGAATAATCCAAAAAATTCTTGTTACTATTCCGGAAAGATTTGAAGCAACCATTTCTTCATTGGAAAACGCAAAAGACTTGTCAAAAATTAGTTTGGCGGAAATGATGAATGCTTTGCAGGCCCGAGAACAACGTAGGCTAATCAAGTCTGAAGGATATGTCGAAAGTGCATTAGTTGCTAAAGTTCAATCAATCCAAGGAGGAAAATGGATGAAAAATGATCAAAGTTAGAGTGGAGCGGAATTTTTCGATGTATCCAGTAAGGGACCAAAATCTGATTTTCCTCCTTGCAAATATCGTGAAAGAAAAGGTCATCCACCTCTCAAATGTTGGAGTAATCCGGATCAACATTGTGAAAAATATAAGAAAATGGGACACCATCAAAGAATTTACAGGACTAACACAGCGCTAAATGTGGATGCAGAGCAAAAAATTGTTACTCAAGTTGCTGATGTGGCAGATGAAGAAGAAAATGAGCAACTTTTTGTAGCATCTTACTTTGCAACTAGTCATTCAAGTGCGAAGTGGTTGATTGACAGCGGTTGTCCTAATCATATGACGTATGACGTTTGATCATGAGTTTTTTAAGGATTTGAACACTTCAGTGGCTTCCAAAGTGAGGATTGGAAATGGAGAATATATTGCAGTCAAGGAAAAAGGCACAGTGGCAATTGAAAGTATTTCAGGTATGAAATATATTAAAGATGTGTTATTTGTGTTTAACATAAGTCAGAATTTGTTAAGCATTGTTCAATTGAGTCAAAAAGGTTTCAAAGTTATTTTTGAACCAAATCAATGTGTAATCGAAGATGCAAATGGCAATGATGTCTTCAAAGTGAAAATGAAAGAGAAAAGTTTTGTACTTGATCCTTTGGAGGAAGAGGAGATTAATGGGGAGAAACCCGAGGATTATGTTTTGAAAGGAATAGAAGATCATGCATATTTATTTAGCAAAGCCTTATTTAGCCTCAAACAGGCCTCTGGAACATGGAATGGCAGAATTGTGGAGTATTTGATGCAGCCTGTATCTAAAAGAAGCCTAAATGAAATATTGTGGTTAAGAAACGTGTTACTAGATTCGAATATTAAACAAGAATGATGCACAAAAGAATCAGCTGACAATCAAGAAGAAATTGGTATCTCTCACAGTCATATTCTTCATGCTGATATATTTAATAAGGCTCTAATATAATGCAAGTTTAAATTTCTTAGCGAGAAACTTGGAGTTTGCAGCAACTAAAATAAGGAGAAGTGTTGAAATTTTCTTTAGCCGTGGCAAGAATGTGATGCTGGATTTTCAGATATTTATTTTATCTCCTAGTTATATAAATGTGTTAATAAATAAGTAGTTATAGAATCTAGTAGCAGTTACTATTGTTCAGGAAGTTTAGGTAGTTGTAAACAATTTCAGGAACTTTAGGAAGTTGCAGCCCTAATTTTAGCATAACAGTTAGAATTTTTGGTGTATTAATACTTATTCTTTTAGTTCAACAACATTAACTCCTTCCAAAGAAATTATGTTATTCTCTTCTGCATTTATCAATTCCTGAGTTTTTTGTATATGACTCCAACAGGTATAACTAAAAATTGGGAAATTCAGCAAAGCACAATTGTGGAGATTTATTTTATCATTGGCTCAAAGGTAGCTAGTTCTGAAGAGTATAATGCGAATTTACCTCAATTTATACATAACAAGAGTGATGATATCCAGTATACGAGAAATTATATTAGCCAAGCCATCCCCGAAGTGAATGGTAGTGAAGAGTGTCTTAATATCACACTTGGACATGTGATCAAATATAAATATAGGGGTGCGTATAATAGGTTTGGTACTCAGATATTGTCCCAAAATGAAATGTGTGATGTGAATATACCACAAATTTTAGACAATAAGTGTCAGAGACGGAGACAGGGGGCCCTGGATTTCCAATTATCAGCTTTGTAGTATTAGTTTTGTAGCATATGCACCTGCAGATCTGTTGGTTCAAGAGCATGTATAACTTTTTTAGTTTTCACCTCTAATGGTTTAAAAATTAGAGAAAAATGCCCTTAAGTATCACTAGAGTACTTACATAGTATATTTTTAATGTCAAAGATGTAATTTTTTAAATAAAATATATTAATTATAATAATACTTTTCCTATATTTACATTCAAAAAGACTTTATACTAATCTAAGTTACCTGAGTACTACTTAGGGCATCAATCTCTAAAAATTATATGCATTTTTAATAATTATATTTTTAATCATTGTTCTAGTAAGTTTTATGGTTCATAATAAAGTGATGTAAGTTATTATTTTTTATTATTTATAATTAAACTTTATTTTTTTACTTTTTAAAACTATAAGTTAAAACAGGCCCCCTCGAAATTTCCCCGTCTGGCTCAGTCACTGACAAGTGTAATAAGGATGTCGAATGTGAAAAAAAAACGAGGCAAGTATTTCTACTATGACCCACTACCTGCTGAAGAAACCGGGGTTCGTATACCTGTTTGGTTGTTTTCGTCCCTACAGTGTCAAAAACTGGCCATGAGGAATGGAGTTGAGGTTTTGGATTAAATGAAAGAACCCTCAGTGAGAAGACATGGGGGCGGGGTGATTTGCTGAAGACAAAGAGCTGACAATGTGGGATGTGGTGCTAGAAATGCTACTTGCAGCAAGAGGGAAAGTAATTGATTTTGCTTCCGGTGATATTCCTAGCATTTCATTCATGTATGGCCACATTGTTGAGAAAGCTTGGAAGGAGATGGCACAAACTCTTGCAGAGGTCAATCAAGGTAAAGCCCAGACCTGATGGTTCAGCTTCTGGTCTGTACGCTATGTATACCAAAAGAAGAATTTTGGTTGGACAGATGTATACCAAAAGAAGAATGTTGCTGCCAGAAAAGTTCCGTGTTGGGGGTCAGCAATGAGTTTTTGATGTTTGCTATGTGCGCCTTGAGCCTGTAAAGCCATACTTCATGGATCGAATAAGTCATGCCGCACAGTGGCCAACGCGTGATCTGACAGGCCTAAGCACTCAACGTTCTTGGCTGAATTTTCTGTAGGCGCAATCTATAGACAATGAGATTTTTAAAGCTAGAAAGATGATCTGTAGCCTATCCAAACTCCCGTTTCTGGCTTCGTCCCAGGTAAACTAATCAAGTAAGACACAGTTTAACTCTGTAATGAGTCATGTGTTCCCTCCTCCTAATAAGCCAATTTAATTCATAAAACCAGGCAGAGCCAGAGACAAATCTAATGGTTCAGCGTAAACATTTGTTACACAGAGAAGTGAATATTAATACTGCAATAGCTTTAAAAAAAATTAGGACTCGGGGATGCTGTCCCTTAAAATTCAAGAATGCAAAAAAAAAAAAAAAATTAGAATTCGGCATGTAAAGAAGTATGAAAAATAATTTAATTTACGTTATAAGTTTAAAATGAATTCATTGACTTATTTATATTTAGTGAATAAAAATTCTAAGTGACATTTTATAAACTGTTTTGCAAACTAACTTGTATTCCTTATATTTTTCTTCATTTTTTACCAGCTTTTATATTTTTACCTCCTTTCACTAATGGAAGATAAAGAACTAGCATTTGTAAATAACATTGAGTACAATTTATTAAGTCCTCTTCGCCTAGGCGTGACAGTGGCCGTTTCGTGCATTAAGAGGAATGGTTGGCTAGTGGCCAATGTTTAATAGCATTATCTATAGCAATAAAATAAAAATTAAATAAGAATCGACTTTAAGCTGGTTCTTAAATTAACCCCTGCTCCCGAATTTTAATTAGAAAGAAAAGTAAGTGGTGGGTGAGTAAAGTAGTTTCACTTGCATTCATATTTATGCTCCTGAATTTTTAAAAGGAGCAAAAATAAGTGATAATAAATGTAAATTTAACAAACTTTCATTCCAAAACTTTTACTAGAAAAATGAGATGAAAGTATATTAACTCCTTATAGCTTACTTCATTCTCTTTAAAAAACTCGGGAGCTGAGGCCTAAGATTTTGTGTGATCTGTGATGTGTCATCGATTACGTTGTCATCAAGAGTCGAGACTTCAATTTTTCTCCAGTCTTTCGTGGTAAGATATGCTAATTTATAAACTTGACCCGTTCTCCACAGTTCTAAACATATTTATTTATTTCAAATTAACTGTTATTTAATTTTCCGCACATATTTTTCATTGCGTAGAAAACCTTAAAATTGTATATTATTATTTTAAAAAGTATATAAAACACTTAGTTTGAAATGTTTGAAGTATTCAAACATGAAGACGATGATATATTTTTTTTATAATCTCTTAACTAGTGTTAAATGTTAAAAGTATATATTCAGAAAAATGGCCAGTATTTCAGGGGTTAAAATGTTAAATGGGTGAAGTGAGCAATGATGTCAGAGCATTATCTGAGACGTAGTATTAAAACAAACACTAAGAATATGTGTTTGTATGAAAACATGTGTTACTGGTTTTCTTCATCCCCACGACTGCAATATTTTACATGCAACTGTGTGTGTAGATATGATTTACTTGACTTTTAAACATCCTTTACATCTGGTACTAACGTGGAAGGAAGGTGATGGCCTGTAAGTCTCTATTAGTTTTATGTTACACTTTCTAGTGAGCATCTTCTAGTAAAAAATATAAGAAGAGAGAGGTGTTTGCGTCCTCATCTCAGTTGACACACACAAACAGTTTGTTCCAGTAAGAAGGGCAGATGATTTAGTTACTCAGCAAACTATTTCTATATTGTCAGCTGAGCTCTCTCTAAAGGAATGGATTTCAATTGTTAAACAGTTATTCCATTATTCACATTAATTTTACAATTTATTATGATTTTTAATGCAATGCAATTCAATAGATATTGGGGCTTTACTTACGAAAATTATGTACTCAATTTGTTGTTTAAGTTGTCTTATTAAGTAACAAATTGCCCAAAACCTACTCATATCAATAAAAAATATTTAAAAAAAATAGATAGGGTAACAGTATTTCATAAATTGAATTCTAATATCATGTTAAGTAAATAATATTAAATAATCAATTCATCTAAAACAAAAAGGTCAAACAGAATTTTATACTTTTTAATATATTTAAATAAAACTAATCAGTAATCTGAAGTAATTTTAAATGAGTAATTGCACATTATGTGCATATGGTATCAGCTATTTGCACTTTATGTACCTGAACGTAAATTTATCAAATCAATACAAATTTTGTACTTTCGTTTTAGTATTTTGAATGATTTAAAAGGTTAATTTGGTATATTTAAATAATTCATATATTTAATTAAATTTTAATTGTAATAATTTATTTTAAATTTTTCACAAAAAAAAATAATTTACTATTGAAAATTATGATTAAGTTTTAGTTTGTTAATGTAACAACTAATTTAAAAAAAATTAATTATATATCAAAGAAAAAATATAGTAGGCATAAGTTATTATAAGAAAATCATCATTTGACCTTGTGAAGGTGTATTTTATCCTTGCGAGAATTATTCCTAAAAAGAATTTAAGCATAAAAATATATTAAATATTTTGATATTTGTTTTATTTTATACTTCAATTATTTTTGTTTATAAATTATTTTTATCAAAGAAATAAAAATTAAAAAAAACCCAACTTCTTGAATTTTTTTAAGTTACATGAATGAAATTATTTTAATAGCAAACTATAATTTATATAAGAATTAAGTATGATTTATTATATATAGAAAAATATGTCCTATATTAATTTGAAATAAAAATATATGTCTTACATGTTAAATGACCAAATTAACCTTTCTAAGGCAAAATACTAACGGTGTTAACTTTTTTTTTTACGGAAGTACACTAATTGCATTAATTTGATAATCTCGGATACAGAAAGTGCTAGATATCAAATTTGAGATACACAAAGTGCATTATTCAAATATTACAAGTACATAATATACATTTTACTTATCATAAATTTGAAATTACAAATCATGTGATTATATTCTACACCCATTTTAATTTTTTCAGATTAAGTAAAAAAATGTTACTATTATTTTTAAATGTATACATAATTTATTGACAAAATTTATTGTTCCTTCTTGGGAGTCGACTCCCATAAGGATTCCAACAGCCATTTCTCCGGTTTCGGTCTTTCATTCCCCTCCCTCTTTATTGTCTTATGCCCTCTTTCATTTATCGATCTTATAATAAAATTGAGATCTAATCTTTTTGGATGGGATTTTATTGATAATCTTGTTATCAAGTTATCAGTCTTACCCATATTTTTGGTAAATTAGTGTGTTATATTTAATATTTTTGTATGTGCTATCATGGGTTTAAGTAGTTTTTTTAGAATGATTTATATGGTATTTTGGAAGATCTATACCACTTGAATAGAATCTGAGATGGTGATGGTTAATGTAAGAACTCACATTTTACAACAAAAAATTGTTCATATTTTAGGTATTTGTTATTTCAATATCAATTGATGTAACTAAAAATCTGAACATTGGGCTATTATTGGCTCCGTTTGATTTCTGGGTCAGTTGAACCCGAGTTTTGTTAAACTAGCCCACATGAACATAATCTTGCAAAAATAACTATGCCACTTGAAGTGGCGTAGTCTTTATTTATTTATTTTTTTCCTTTTTTTCTTTCCCTATTGGCCAATTAATAACATTCAACAAGGTTTTTGGGAGTATTAGAAAGCATAATACAGCCTTATAATTTTAATTTTTTTTGTTTAATGTTGTAGTAAAAGTACACTACTTTTATTTGATTAAAAAAATCAAAGAAAAACAAATAAAGAATCTATATTTATATGTACCCGAACATGCTTACTTAGAAGGAAGTATGAACTATTTTAACGAAGAGTGATTTTTATATTTTTTGTAAATATAGTTATTTACTCGAGCGAGTACGTACGCCTCGACCCACAGATATGGGGAGGGAGGTCATATGTATACATCCCCTCAGATACAAGAGGATGAGGATGTAGATGATGAGATTGCTAACAAAAATGAGGACCCTGAGTTTGATCAATACGTAGTTAATCTTGCGGATGACTAAAACAATTGATAGTTTCTTTCATTTTCTCATTTTTACTTGCAATATATTTTTCTCAATCTATGTTTACTTATTCGATGTTCCGTTAAAATGTACTTTGTTCCTCATTTCAATGAAAAATGCACTCATCATCACATTTATTTGTCTACAATATTACATAAACTTTTGTACTAATTGTGATAATATTCCCAAAGGTGATGACAATACTGTTATTAAGCTACCATTCTGGAAATCTGATAGAATATTCAGATTTGCAAGTCTTATTAAGCTACCTTGTATTAATTGTGATAATACTTATACATCCATGAAAATACGTTTCGGGAACACAATCTTCTGAATTACATATGTATGTCTCAGCAACCAATTTGTAGGAAATTCATATATTTATATTTTTTCAATTATATTGTAAATTACCCCTTCATCCGAACATTTTCCTTATGCTTCTGTACCATTTTCGGGTGGTTAAAAACCTTTTATTCAATTTTATTTTCTTAATTTCAATTTTTTTTGTCAAAGTAATGTAGCAATATTACTATATAAAGTTATAAAATTTAAATTTGGGAGTAAATAACTATATTTTTAGAAATTATAAAAATCACTATTCGTTATACTAATTCACATTTCCTTTTTAGCAAGCATGCTCGGGTACATATAAATATAGCTTCTTTAATTTTTTGTTCACTGATTTTTTTAATCGAATAAAAGTAGTGTACTTTTACTACAACAATAAGAAAAAAAAATTAAAATTATAAGAATATATTATGCTTTCTAATGCTCCCAAAAACCTTGTTGAATGTTATTAATCGATCAACAGGGAAAGAAGAAAAAAGGAAAAATAAATAAATAAAGATGTAATATATAATAAATGATGTCAAAGATTACTAAAGCTGAAAATGTCATTAGTAATCAGTTAAGTTTGGGGTCAACCCTAAGTAAGTTGTATTGTTATCTTAATTTGTATTATGTAATTGTAACACTTAAAGTCTGTAAAAATGCAAAGGAGCAGACTTGAGTCTTTTTCCTAAAACAGTATCAAGCCTAAGGATTCTATCTGGAAGAAGATCAAGACGATCATGCCTCTGAAGAATTTTGAAGAAGCTTGGAGTTGAATAAATCTGTTTGGAGAAAAATGTTTTAAGTCAAGATCTCTACAAGTCACAGATTTAACGTTATAAAGAAGTCATTCGAGAACTCCAGAATGACTTATCGAGAAGTCATTCAAACTCCAGAGAGTACCGACGGATAAGCAATATCTACTCGACGGATGAGCTATATACCCATTCGATGGATGAATAACATCTACTCGACGGATGAGTAATATCTACTCGGCGGATAAGCCACACATCTACTCGACGTATGAGCTATATTTACTCAACGGATAAGCAATATCCACCGGGAGTAGAGAAGTCAGGAAAGTTACTCGAGAATTCAAAAAGATATCATCAAGTCATTTCTTCACTAGAGAACTCAGAGTTATCGACAAGTCTATATCCATTCGAGAACTCAGAGATATCTACAAGTCAAGTGAAGTTATGAAGACTAGAGATCTCGATGAGCTGAAGACCTCTACAAGCCAAACTCATTATGGAGTACCCGAGATCTCGATAAGCCTTTATACTTATCGAGATATCAAGTGTTCAAATGAATCAAACTGGAGATCTCGAAGTACAGTCTCAAAGTACAGAATTGCAGATTAGTTTAATATCCAAGATAAACAATCAACAAACAATCCAACAGCTGGATTGACAAGTCTACAAAAAGCAGCTTGAAGAGTGTGCAAGATCAATGGCAAAGATTAACTGACAGAGGAAGATTAAAGTAAACACGGGATGCTAAAGATATGTTAAGCCAGAAATGGAAGATTTGTTTTTTCTATAAATAGAAATGATAAGTGACAGTTTAGAAAAGCTAATAGCATGTTTATTATCCACGGTGTAAATTAGCAGTTAACTGAGTTATAAATTTAACACTGGTCCTCTAGTTAGAAGTAACAATTTAGATAAAAATTCTTGTAACACTCTCGAGAATAAGCTGAACTCTTAAACCTAGAAGAGCTTAGAAATTTTGTAGCAAAGCATCTTAATTTTTAATACAAAAATTAAGTGAGTTTTAAAGATCTGTGTTCTTTATTTTATGCAAGTTTAATTTCTGCATGAACACTTTTCTATACAAGATTTAATTTACTTTGTTCAACCATTAACTTTCAAGAAAAGCCTAAAATCAGAAAAATACATTCACCCTTCCTCTCTGTGTGATTCATTACATAACAAAAGACTACGCAACTTCAAGTGGCATAGTTTGGTCGTGAGCTAGTTATGTTCAGGTGAGCTAGTTTCACAAAACTTGGGTTCAAGTGACTCAGAAATCAAACAGAGCCATAATATAGGGCATTTATATGAAAATCAATTGTGATGCTTTTCTGTTCATTAGTGTACGTTGAATTGTTTGAAATATTATTATAATATTTTTAGATGCTCCGAATCAAAGCAACAATGATAAGAAAAAGTAAAACAATCTCTTTTTCAAAATATTAACATCTAATAAAATTCCGACGGAAAATAAACAATAAGCTACTAGAAATAAACATCACTTATTAATTCACACACACTTACCCGATTAATTTGGGTAAAACGATTAGTTGTTTGGTTTATTCTTTTTCACAATCGTACTGTTGTTGACACTTTGAAAGTGTTTTAATGAATCTTTCGTTTGTCCATAAAAAAACATGTATAATTATTTAAAATATTAGTTAATAATGCTAAATAAACTATTATAATTTTATAATACTAAAATTAAGTCATCAATAGTTAACATCCATTTATAAAAACTTCAATACACATTTTCCTCCCTACTTTAATTAATTTAAATATTCGTACGAAACTTAAAACTTTTACCGCATACACAGTGTCGATAGCGATCTTGATATTCAACGTACATTTCTCCCCCATAAATTTTATATGATTATTCTTAACAACTGTAGCTTATTTAAAGCCATCGGAAAATATACACACGTCAGTGATGAGATAAGCGGTCAATGTAATAAGTTGATAAATATGAGTAATGCACAATTGCAGAGCTTCAGTCAATGCATTATATCAAACTCCCGTAATTCCCCTGAATCTTCATACAAATCTTCTAGTAATATTTATTTGAACCATCCTCAAAACCCCGTTTCATCTTTTCATGTTTTCAATCATATATCAACTGCAAAATACAAGTTCTTGATTTTTATGTTCTCTCAGGTATTTCATCAAACACCTTAAGTGCGTTTTAAATATTTGTATGTACATGTGTTTGTATTCGTCCAGTTTTAAAGCTACTGTAATGGGTTTTTCTTGATTTGGTGGTTTGTTGTATGATTTGTGCTACTTAAGGTGTTTAATTGTCAAAATTTGAATTTAAAAAAAAAATTTGTTAAATGATAGTAATATGTTAGCTTATGATGCATATAAGTATGTTATGGGCTGAAATTAAATGTTCAGTGTTGTATTTACACGAAGAAAAAAAGATGTCAATGGAATTTAGGTTATAACTTGGATTAATAGAAGGCTAAAAAAGTTCATTTCTTTGCAGGCAAGATTGAATATTGAATTTATTGGTGGTTTGTTTTGAAGTTCGATTCAGAAGAGAGTTGATGATGATGGATGAAGGTCAAGGTAATTCCACTGCGCTGCCTCCATTTATAGCCAAGACGTATGAAATGGTGGACGATCTTTCTACTGATCCCATTGTTTCATGGAGTCTGAACCACAGAAGTTTTGTAGTGTGGGATCCTCCGGAGTTTTCTAGAATCTTGTTGCCTAGATTCTTCAAGCATAATAATTTTTCCAGCTTTATCCGACAGCTTAATACATATGTAAGGCGATGGGATAAATACTTTGTCATTGTTGGGATCTTTTTTGTACTCCGAAATTGTAATTGACTTTGTGTTGTGAATTTTTTAAACAGGGTTTTAGGAAAGTTGATCCTGAACAATGGGAATTTGCTAATGAGGATTTTGTCAGAGGAGAACCACATCTTTTGAAGAACATTCACAGACGCAAGCCGGTTCACAGTCATTCAACACAGAATCTTCATGGACAAGGAGGATCTTTATCTCCATTAAGTGATTCAGAAAGGCGGGGATACAAGGAAGACATTGAAAGATTGAGATATGAAAAGGAATCAATGCACGTAGAGCTCCAAAGACAGCAACAGGAGAAACAACAAATGGAATTGCAGATGCTGATTCTGACAGAGCGTGTGCAACGTCTGGAGCAACGACAAACAGATGTGATATCATCGTTGGCTCAAACCTTGAAAACACCAGCGCTTGCCATGAGTCTTTTGCCAAAATCAGAAGAAATACATGAGAGAAAGAGAAGGTTGCCAAGGAAAAGTTTATGGCAGGATGATGGAAGCTCTGAAGATGATCAGACGAGTGTCCCACAAGGTTTCTCCAAACGGACTTCAGGATTTAATGAGGAGTTGTTGGAGAGATTGGAGATTTCTCTGACATATTGGGAAAACGTGGCAAAAGATGCGGCGGTGGTTAGTGTACCAAATAGTCCAATTGATTTTGATCAATCCACAAGCATTGCCAACAGCCCAGCTATATCTTACACTGATCTTGCGATTGAAACTTCTGAGATTGATATGAATTCAGAGCCTAGTAGAACAAGTGTGCCCGAGGTTTCCATCCTAAAAAAAGAACCAGCTGGAAGCTTGTCTAATTCACCTACTGGTGCCAACGATGTTTTCTGGGAACAATTTTTGACTGACAGCGTGGACTCAACTGATGGTCCTGAAGTTCATTCCAAAAGAAAACATGTTGAGAGTAGAAAAGATGGCAGTCAAGCAGTTGATCGTGAAAATTTTTGGTTAAATATGAGGAGTATAAATAATCTTACGGATAAGTTGGGACAGCTTGCTCCTGCACAAAGGACTTAATAGTCGTTTGTGATTTTTGTAGCGTAGTTATAGTGTATGCCTTGTATTCACTACTCACTAGCTGCTTGTAAATATAAATTCTGTTCGTAGATGGCTTCCACTGTTGGTTGAGCGTATTATGTAGTATTACTCTTTTGTTCCACAGTCCTGTACAAATTGTTCTTAATAAACTTATTATGTATTGTTATCAACAAGTAGTATTGATTTTGCTGTCAATGTTTGGAAACTGATAGTACTTGTGCCTTTCACAGCAGGAAGAACGCAGTGCAAATTCAACAGATTTTGGTTGATCATACATTTCATTAGAGTTCTTTAGTTCAGAGCATCCTTGGATCATACATTGAGATGTTCACCGGAAAGACTCAGATCAGAGTCCTCTGTTACTTCTTTAGTCAAATGTAGGAGATATTAGAAATCCATGAAGTTGCTTAAACCATGACACCTGATCAGTCATGTCTTGTGGGATATTTCACGCATCCAGGCCCAAGTCAAAGCTTCTCAATGGGTGCTTTCGTGTTTTGGAACCAAACTCAACTCTTTCAAAGGTAGTGTTTCAGGACTTGCCAGTTTGTGGGGCATGTTCTATCACTATTCAATAACCATGACATAGACAATAAACACCAGGCTACAAGCCTTATAATCTAATTTTTTAAGTTTCATAACCACAAACAGATTAATAATTGAGAAGGCGACTACTAATTGATTGACAAATTTCTATATTCCTTGCTACGAAGAGTTTGCGGACTACTTTGCAGTGTTAACTCGAGATTTCACAATTTGACAAGGCATTTACTGGTCCTAATTCAATTTCCCCACCTCAAAAACTAGCCTTTGCATACACATGATTTTCCTCGGGACCTAGCCTTTTGATTAATAATAAGGTGACTAATGGTTTACTGACAGAAATGGTCAGATTTAAGTTTGTTTCTCCATCCCTGGCCATGCGATGCACAGAGTTTTCACTTTTCGCCAATTGGCTCGCGTTGTTAGCTGTACAATATATGTGTTTGGCCGTTGGGGGCTTTGTTCCAAATGGCTCAAGTTGATAACTATACCAAGATGATCAACTCTGGCCGTTCTAGCTGAATCAAAATATTAAACTCTGATACCTGAAGAAAAAATAACAATGTTGCAATTGATAAAAAAATAAGAAAATCTTGCCAACCTTGATCTGTTTGGATATGCAGTGTCCTTTCCTGCAATTTGATTAGGAGCTTAAAGCTGCAATATTTGTTTGAGCTCATGAATAATGTATCGGGTCTGGGGAGAAAGCAGTACAACAGAAATTGGAAAAGTTGTGATAACACCGAGTTTTGAATTGTTAATAAAATGTATTTCTTATGTCAAAACTCGCACACTAATATTGTTAAAACTCGCAGGTTTATATTAAAAAACTTAACTGTCCTGAAGGAGGAAATGACACGAGTCTCTCATTCTTCCCTGAAACAAAGCTTTCTCTGAGATAGCCCCTTCCTTTTGTCCGGCACTTTAATCTCTCAAGACTTGTCTACCGCATTTAGGACTGGCTACACTTATATGTCTTCTTATTTCTCTATACTCCGAACCTCCACTCTCTACTTCTGTATTCACATATAATGATCCTCAACTCTCTACTCTCTACTTGTCTTCTTATATGTATTCTCTACTTCGATATATATATATATATATATATATATATATATATATATATATATTTAAACAATGACTATAAAAATATACTTAGCTACAAATGCCGGAAGCAAAAACCTCAGTGGAGATTTTGCATGCTTCTCTCATAGGTTAATAGCTAAGCAGGCCAGGCAAGAATTTACTCTTTCCATTGTAATCAACATGTAGCATCACTCCAATCACTAACCTATGCGACAACTTCAAATAGATTTGGTCTTTCAATCAAACAAAGTTCCGTCACCTTGAACTTTGAAGTATCATATCATATGGAACAGGAATATAGTTGCAGAAAATTACAGATTATCAATTTTTCACAAGTTTTATAATCCCAATCATAGAAGCTTATCACATTCATATTTAAGTGCATAACAAACTACTTTCAGGGTATACACGTTTTATCAAGATCTCCATCTCCATTTTCCCCAAACATACTGCTTGTGGTATTTCTGTATATTATTAATATTTGAATCAAAGAATGAAGAACATTATAAACTATGTTGGAAGGCAAAAAAAGTCGGCACGTTACCACTTACCACTATACAACAGGAAGAAATATTGAAACTGGCACAGCATAATCCTCGACAAAACTTGGATTTGTATTACCAGCCGAGTTACCAGTAAATGCATAACCTATACCCAAACCATTTAAATGCAATGATGCATTCTCACACCTCTGGAAAACTCTAGCAAGTGATGCTGCTTTTCTTCTCGCTCTCTTTGTTCCTGTAAAAAGCAAACTATGAAGTAAACCAATCATTGCAGGTACCTTCAACACTCTCTGGGTTGCTGCTTCTCCACCTACCCGACATAGTTCAAGCAAAGCAGCAACTGCATTCTCCTTCCCTTTTGGACTCCCGCCATGCATCATTTCAATTAATCCTACCATGACTGTTTCCTCGTTTCCAACTGCTTCAGCCCCAACTGGCTGCCGAAGAAGAATGGCTAATGCACCTGCTGCTTCTTCTGCAACAGTGTCACACCACAGTGCCCGTACTAGGGCTGCAACAGCCCCTGAGTCAATCATTTTTGCGCAATTATCCATGTGTGTTGCTAGGTTAAATAAGGCCGTCACAGCATCTCTCTTTCCTCTTGCTGTCCCCTCCATCAAGAGCCATGCCAAGGCTTCAACTGCACCATCTTCTTGTGCTATTCTTTTCTTGTACTCATGAACTGCAGAAAGGCTGAACAATGTTGCCGCTGCATTTTCCCTTGCCTCAGTTGTGTGCCCAAATCTTAGAACTTTGACAATTGATCCTAAACTACCTGCCTCATTTATAATCCGTCTTTTATTCTTGTCATATATTGATAGATTAAGCATGGCAGTTACTGAATTTTCTTGTGCTAAAGCGTTCTTAGAGGAAAGCAGAGCCTTCAAATGGGGTATTGCCCCAGCTTCTGCGATATAAGCACGGTTTTCTCTTCCAGTTTTTGCTAATAAACGTATTTCCCGAGCCGCAACAGTTTTAGCGCCCTGTGACCCATTTGCAAGCTCTTGAATAAGAAGTTGTGCCGTAGCTTTATTAGATTCAATTGCAGCCTTGCTTGCTGAAGCACCTGAGAATTTACTAGAAGAATCTACAGGTGAATTATAGGCAATTCCATATGCACTACACCAGTGCATAATTAAATTCCTCAGAGCCCTATTGGGCACAAGGTGTGTGTGAATGAGAACTTGTCCTGTCTTAGGACAAGTACAATTCCCATCTTCCATCCATCTTGCTATAGACGGTCGGTCATAAGTCTGTCCAGTACAAATTATGACAGGGTCCATCATCAAATCCAGTGTAATCGGACAAGTAAAATCTACTGGAACCAAAATTAAAGTATCCTCGGATTCTTGACCAATCACCCTTTTCTCTTGCTTGTCATTTCCCAATCCCAACTCAACATTCTCAATACCATACAACAAAAACCTACAGTACCGACACATTGCAATAAACCCATGAAGCACCGAAGCAGCAGGCTCAATATCCAATCCATGATTAACAATCTGCTCTTCCAAGAACTCAATTTCACTCTTAAAACACTCAGCATCCATAATTCGCAACTTCTCAACAAAAAAATAAAACAATTCCACCCTACTTGGAACCCTCCCATGCTCAAACTCATTCAATAACGAGAACAACTCAAACCTCAAAATCTCATCTTCTATATCAACAAAATACTTCCCTCGTCTACATTGTTTTCGCAACAACTCGACTTGTTCTATAACATCATCACTCAACTCAATTTCTCGCAACGGAAAAACATCTAAAAGGGTCAGCATCTCCAAATTCAAATCATGAAACTGTCCCGAAAGTGAAAGGTACTGAATCAAAAGCCACAACCCACTAGACCTTACGCAATATTCGAGCAACATTTTACATCGAAACAACAGAATGTACATTTCTCTCAAACAAACAACAGCAGGAGACGGCAAATTCAATTCTAAATCACTTAAATTCTCCAACAAAACATGAATTACCTCAATCTTCCGAACCAAAGACCGAGAATTCTTCCTCTGGAACAACAAATTCAACCTAGAGAACGATGACGTCATCTCAGACGTCACCCCAGTCAAGGTTTTCAACAATGCACTATTTGTCAATTCAACCGGGGCTAAGAAAGCGTGAACAGACAGAAATATTCTCCGCCTCAAAGACGAAAAAATCGCAGCAGAAGCCATTAAATTAAAAAACCCTAACTCAAGAAACTAAAAATTGGGGGTTTTGTTATTAATGAGATTCTGACAAATCAATGAATCTGGGGTTGTAATTAGTCCACAGATCTGAAATGGGTAGGTGTTAGAATTATGAATTGGTAGGTTTATAGTTTGAATTAAAATGTATGTGTAGATATAAGATTGTGTGTATTGCAAAAGAACAAGAGTATAAAGTGGGGGATGAAACAAATGGAATGCGCGTTTGGACAAAGAAGGAAGAAGAAGAGGTTACGTTGGTGTGTTCATGTTTGCAGCTTTTATGAAATTGACGTTTGATTGTCTGGTTTGACTTTGGTCACGGTTTTATAGGTGAAGGCAATAGTTAATTTTTCATGAACCTAACCGAATCAAAATTATTGTGAATAACGTGTTGTAAATCTCAAATTACTGGATAATGCATGACTTAATAAATACACATAGAGAGAGTAGAAATTGAAGAGAAAGAATTGTTCAATATATTTTTCAGTATCCGATTTCAATAACTAAAGGTCCTATTTATACTTACAGAAATATATGATAAAATTACACGTATTACGAAAAAATAAGATATGATTGCACGTGCTACGAAAAGATAAGATATGATTGCACGTGCTACGAAAATATAAGATAGGATTGCACGTGTTATGAAAAGATAAGATATGATTTTAATCAAAATTCTTCCTTACTAAGTTTTTTCTTTGAGAAGTTGTGCGAGTCTTTTTTAGTAAGTATCGCGAGTCTTCCTTAGTAAGATTTGGCAATCATTATTTTATAACACTCCCCCTTGATTGTCAAATGTGAGTTATTGCAAAGATTGACTGTCTCGTTAAAATCTTGCAAGCAAAAACCTAGTAGGATAAAAACCTTGACGAAGGGAAAAGAGTACTGCCTCCCCCTGAATAAAATGTCTCATATTTTGACATTTTGATGTAGCAAACTTTTTAACCTCCGAATACCTATATTATTGCTCAGCTTCTCAAATGTTGATGTAGGTAGTGACTTTGTAATTATATCCGCCAGATTATCGCATGAGCGAACTTGTTGAACATCAATATCACCATTTTCTTGAAGTTCATGAGTGTGGAAGAATTTTGGCAATATGTGTTTTGTTCGATCCCCTTTAATATATCCTTTCTTAAGTTATTTGATGCAGGCCGAGTTATCCTCGAATAAAACTGTAGGACTGTCTGAAATACTTGATAATCCACATGATTCTCGAATATGTTGAATGGCCGACCTTAGCCAAATACATTCTCTGCTTGTTTCATGAATTGCTAGTAACTCTGCGTGGTTTGATGAAGTTGCAGCCATAGTCTGTTTTGTAGACTTCCAAGAGATAGCACTATCACAATATGTAAATAGGTAACCTTTTTGTGATCGCCCAAAGTGAGGATCTGACATGTATCCCGCATCTGCATATCCAACTAGCCGTGATCTTGAATTGTTTGTGAAGAATAGTCCAAGATCGATTGTCTGTCGAAGATATCTGAATATATGTTTGATTCCATCCCAATGCCTTTTAGTAGGGTCAGAACTAAATCTTGCCAACAGGTTCACTGCAAATGCAATCTCAGGTCGTGTATTGTTTGCAAGATACATGAGAGCGTCAATTGCACTGAGATATGGAACTTCAGGTCCAAGAGCCTCTTCATCTTGTTTTCTAGGACGAAAAGGATCCTTTTCAATCTCGAGTGATCGAACAACCATTGGTGTGGTTAGTGGATGAGCTTTGTCCATGTAGAACCGATCAAGAATCTTTTCAGTGTAGTTTGATTGATGAACAAATATTCCTGAAGATAAGTGCTCCAACTGTATACCTAAACAAAATCTTGTCCTTCCAAGATCTTTCATTTCAAACTCATTTTTCAAATAGTTAGCAGCATTAGTAATATCTTCAGTAGTACCGATAATATTCAAATCATCCACATATACAGCAATAATAACAAAACCAGTTGATGATCGTTTAATGAAAATGCAAGGACACACTTGATTATTAACATATCCATCATTCAATAAGTATTCACTAAGCCTGTTGTACCACATACGACCAGATTGTTTCAAATCATACAATGATCGTTGTAATTTAACAATACTAAATGTCGAGGCTTAGTGTCCTCAATATTTAATCCTTCAGGAATTTTCATATAAATATCACTATCAAGTGATCCATATAGGTATGCTGTCACAACGTCCATAAAACATGTTTCCATGTTTTTTTATACAAGCCATACCCATTAGAAAATGAAAAGTAACTCCATCCATCACAAGAGAGTATGTTTCGTGGTAATCAAAACCAGGCCTTTGAGAGAATCCCTGGGCTACAAGCCGGGCTTTATATCTCACAATTTCATTTTTCTCATTTCGTTTTCGTACAAATACCCATCTATTCCCGATGGGGACTACAATAGTTGGTGTTTAGACTGCATGTCCAAATATATTTCTCTTGCGTAAGGATTGCAATTCTTCTTGAATCGCAATTTTCCATTTTGGCCAATCATCTCGGTGTCGACACTCTTCCACACTTTGTGGTTCAGGATCGGAGTTCATAATAATATCAGATGCCATGGAAAAAAGCATATACATCATCAACCTCAATACTCCCACGATCCAGTAATTTTGCGTTATGGACATAATTCGTTGAGATCTCATAGTTTTCAGTACCTTTGCTTCTGTGGAAGCATTTGCCACTTCTGGGGCATGTGCCACTTCTGGGGCATGTGCCACTTTTGGGACAACATTCTCTTCTAGAGGCAATCCCACATCTGGGAGTTTTGTTACAGCCACTTCAGGGGATTGAACCTCTTCAGGAGGCAATACCATTTCTGGGGTATTTTCTGAAACTTTTGCCACTTCTGGGGCAATTCCAATTAATTTCCGTTTTCATGGTACAATATCTTTTGTACCAATAGGTCTACCACGCTTCTGGCGTGGCTTTGAATCACCAATCAATTCTTCACGAATTGATTTCTGAGTAGGGATTTCAACTCGTGTCGGAGCATTAACAGCAGATATATGTGACCTTATAATATGTCAAGAGTCACTAAAAGCATCCGACATTTGATTAGAAATATTTTGCATATGAATAATTCTTTGAACTTCAGATTCACATTGATTAGTGCGTGAATCAATAGAATTTAATCCTGATCCATTCCATGATATTTCAGAATTTAATTTATGCAAATCATTATCTCCCCCTAATTTAGGGAATATGGATTCATCAAAATGACAATCAGCATAGCGAGCAGTAAACACATCACCAGTTAATGGTTCCAGATACCTTATAATAGACGGAGAATCAAAACCAACATATATACCAATTCTTCTTTGAGGTCCCATTTTAGTTCTTTGTGGTGGTGATACAGGAACATACACAGCACAACCAAATACTTTTAAATGAGATATATTAGGTACTTGACCAATAACTAATTCTTGAGGGGATTGTTTATGGTAAGCAGAAGGCCTTATTCTAATTATATTTGCAGCATGAAGTATTGCATGATCCCAAACAGATATAGGTAACTTTGCTCTTAGGAGTAAGGGACGGGCAATAAGTTGAAGTCTTTTAATTAAGGATTCTGCTAAACCATTTTGTGTATGTACATGAGCTACCGGGTGTTCGACTGAGATTCCTACTGACATAAAATAATCATTAAAAGTTGCAAATATAAATTCAACAGCATTATCTAGTCAGATTGATTTAATGGGATGGTCAGGAAATTGAGCTTGGAGTTTAATTATTTGGGCAAGTAATTTGGCAAAGGCTGTATTTCGGGTACCCCAGACATGTGAGTTGGTTTTAGTCAACTGTGAGAAGTATTTCTGACTCTGTAAAATAGTGTGTGTGGTTGCGCAGTCAACAATGCATATATCTTTCATCTCTATACATATATAAATGAAAAACATTTTTATTAAAAACACACCGAGTACATAGAACAACAACATGAAACAAGTACATAAAATGAGTACATAATGGAAATAAGTAAAACACGAAGGAAATAAGTAAAGCAAGACAATACATATGAAGTCTAGTCGTCTAAACCATAATAAAGATTAGCACCAGTGTCTATTTCATTTGAGGCCTTATCGATTGGTTCATTAACTAGATTATAATTAGCGAAGTTGGTTTCTACTTTTTTCCATTATTCCTTTTGGATGACTCGTAGAGGTCAACAAGATGTGTTGTAAAAGACATGCATGTACTTTAACAAGACTAAAGACATGCATGTACTTTAACAACCCTAAGGATTCTATCTGGAAGAAGATCAAGAAGATCATGCCTTAGAAGAATTTTGAAGAAGCTTGGAGTTGAATAAATCTGTTTGGAGAAAAATATTCTAAGTCAAGATCTCTATAAGTCACAGATTTAATGTTATAGAGAAGTCATTCGAGAACTCCAGAGAGTACCTGATGGATAAGCAATATCTACTCGATGGATAAGTAATATCTACTCGATGGATGAGAAATATCTACTCGATGGATGAGCAATATCTACTCGACGGATGAGCAATATCTACTCGACGGATGAGCTATATATCTACTCGACGGATGAGCTATATATCTACTCGACGGATGAGCAATATCCTCCGGGAGTGGAGAAGTCAGAAAAGCTACTCGAGAACTCAAGAAGATATCGACAAGCCAATTTAAAGAACTGAAGATTGGAGATATCAAAAAGTCATTCCTTCACTAAAGAACTCAGAATTTTCGATAAGTCATAGTAAAGATGTGAAGACTAGAGATCTCGACAAGCTGAAGACCTCTACAAGTCAAACTCAATATGGAATACTAGAGATCTCGATAAGCCTATGTACTTATCGAGATGTCAAGTGTTCTATTAATTCAAACTGGAGATCTCGAAGTACAATATCAAAGTACAGAATTGCATATCAGTTTAATATCCAAGATAAATAATCAACAAACAATCCAACAACTGGATTGACAAGTCTACAAAAAGCAGCTTGAAGAGTGTGCAAGATCAATGACAAATATTAACTGACAGAGGAAGATTAAAGTAAACACGGGATGCTAAAGATATTCTAAGCCAGAAATGGAAGATTTTCTTTTCTATAAATAGAAATGACAAGTGACAGTTTAGAAAAGCTAATAGCATATTTATTATCCACTTTGTAAACCAGCTGTTAACTGAGTTATAGAGTTAACACCGGTCCTCTAGTTAGGTGTAACAATTTAGATCAAATCTCTTGTATCACTCTCAAGAAGTAGCTGAGCTCTTTAACATCAAAGAGCTTAGAAATTTTGTAGCAAAACAGTCTTAATTTTTAATATAAAAATTAAGTGAGTTTTGAAGATTTGTGTTCTTTATTTTATGCAAGTTTAAATTCTGCATGAACACTTTTCTATACAAGATTTAATTTACTTTGTTCAACCATTAACTTTCAAGAAAAGCCTAAAATCAGAAAAGCACATTCACCCCCCTCTGTGTGTGATTCATTACCTAACAAGTGGTATCAGAGTAAAATCTGAAAGTAAACAGATTCAAGATCTTGGAAGAATGAATACACAAAAAATCAGTAGCATCAAAATTCCTACCTTTCACAAAGCTAACTACACTATTTGGAAAAAGAAAATGATGATGTTTATCAAGATGGCCAATCCATTTTATATTCAGATCCTCAAGAATGGACTCTTCATTCCTATGGTAAGAGTTGAGGAATCTACAGATGGAGACATGGTCATACCAGCTCATTATGCTCCTAAAGATCCAGCTGAGCATTCTGACCCTGAAAAGGAGAAAGTATCTGTTAGGAGTGTATGTGCATTAGTTTGATGATATGTTTAACAAAATACTTAAGTAGAAATTTAGTGTCTGTAGCCTCAACGGATAAGACCACTTTGGCTATCCGTTGATGGTGTAGCTTTACTTAGAAATAAGTCTAGTGTTGTAGCATGTTTCAGTCTCTGCATTTAAAATGTAATTCTTGGAAGTTGAGAGAAACTATGAGTCATGTTGACTGCTAGATGATATGCAGATAGGAAGGCCAATTGTAAATACTTCATGCCTTGTAATTTTGTATAAGTGAAGTGGTATCAACGGATGACTTAAAGACCTTCAACGGATGAGAAGCTAAGCTTCAACGGATGTCTCTAAAGCTTCAACGGATAAAGTCATCAACGGATAACATCCTTCAACGGATGAGTACATCAACGGATGAAAGCTTCAAAGGATGTTCTGATGATTAGCCGTTGATAAGGGGTAGTTGTACCTTCAAACAGAGGCACATGGGTTGATAGAGACAACTGAGATGTGGTAGCCGAATTTCAGGAACAACAGGAAAAGCAGCCGTTCTTCTTTAGTACAAAGATGCAATAGTCAACAAAGTACTGGAGTGAACAGGAAAAGAAGCAAGTGAAGATCTTATTTTATTACTGTATTTTATATTGTTCTTCACTTGTACACTTGGTAATATATAAACCAAGTAGAAGCTAGTAATTAGAAGAGAGATTTTCCAGAGCTGTTTAGAAAAATATTGAGAGAAAATTCATCTAGTTTGTACTAGGATGCAGCTGTGATCAACATTGTTTAATCACAGATTTTCTAAAATACCATCTCTGGTGGAACAACAAATCCACCAGAAAAGTTTTTAAGGTCTGTTGTGTTCTTTACATTTGTGCTTGAATATATATCTGTCTGTATTAGCTTAAAGCAATTCACACACTTGTTCTTCTTGAATACACAACTTTCATAAACTGCTCAAAACTTGAAAAAGTTTTGAGATTTACATTCAACCCCCCTTCTGTAAATCTCATTGTTAGTCCACTAGGAATAACAATTGGTATCAGAGCAGGCTCTTGACATACAAAGAGTTTAAAGATCTTGGAATCTAACAAAGATGAGTAAGAAGGATATTGGAGTAAAGATCCCAGTTCTTGACAAAGACAGTTATCACCATTGGAAGGTGAAAATGCACCTTCATCTACTCTCCCAAGATGAAGGTTATGTAAACTGCATTGAGAATGGTCCTCACATTCCCCACAAAGTAGCAACAGTTGCTACAGCCACAGTTGCTGTTGGTCAATCCATTCCAAAACCTAGAGCAGAATGGACAATGGAAGACACAGAAGAAGTCCACAAGGATAAGAAGGCTATGAACATTTTGTTTAATGGTCTTAACATGGATATGTTTGATAATGTGATAAATTGCACAACTGCCAAAGAGGTTTGGGACACAGTTCAACTACTGTGTGAAGGTACAGAACAAGTGAAAGAAAACAAAATGCAGCTTCTCATTCAACAGTATGAACACTTTCATTTTAAAGAAAATGAATCTTTAAATGAAACATTCAATAGGTTCCAAAAGCTGTTGAATGGACTGAAGCTGTATGGAAGAGTGTACCAGGTGAAGGATTCAAATCTTAAATTTTTAAGATCCTTGCCAAAGGAATGGAAACCCATGACTGTCTCCTTAAGAAACTCTCAAGATTATAAGGACTTCACTCTTGAAAGATTGTATGGAATCTTGAAGACTTATGAACTAGAGCTGGAACAGGATGAGATATTGGAGAAGGGGAGAAAGAAAGGAAATTCAGTTGCATTGGTAGCTGAAGATGAGAGGAAATGCAGACAAGAAACTGCAAGATCTACATCAAACTCCAAAGATGGTATAAGAAATCAGGAATCAAGCAAGGGGAAAGAGCAAGTTGCTGAAAATGAAGACAACTCCAGCCAAGATGACTCAGATGGTATTGATGAGCATCTTGCATTTCTGTCCAGAAGATTTGCAAAGATGAAATTCAAGAAAAACACTAGAGCCACTAAACCTCACAAAAACACTGTGGACAAATGTTAGGTCCCAATTTGTTTGTAGAAGGGGGGGTTGAATGCAAACAATACCGTTTCGTCGAATAAAATGCGGAATAAAATTGTGAAACAAAATTCAAGTTAAATAAAACTTTTATTAAACTTGAAAGGTGTTACAACTACGGTATCGATTACAAGGGATTAATCTCAAATCAATTATTACAAATTTAGAATAAATTCGACATGAACTTTTTCTATTTTTGTAATTAAAAGATCAAATGCTAAAAGCGATTTGAGATTAAGTTCTAGGGATTTTAATCCGCTAGATTGATATACAAGAACAAGATAAGTAATTCTAGTGGTTTGGATTTAACATTAACACACTAGAATATTTGATCTTGAATAAGCAGATGAATGATGAAATATTTTCTTTTGTTTTCTGCTGTGTTTTCTTGTTCTGTATGTGCTGCTCTGTTTTTGCTTAGTAGTCTGTTGATATTGTCTTCTGCTTTCTTTTAATCAATCACAGCCGAAGTTGTTGAACTGGTGTGACAATCTATTTGAGCTTGAAAGACTTTCGGTGAGACAATCTATTAGAGCTAGGAAGACAATTAAAATGAACTAGCAAGACTTTCGGTATGACTATTGATTGTCATACCGATTGTCATAGTAGTACAATTGAAATTGTTTTTCTGAATACATAATTGATTTTAATCTAATTGAAAATTCTATCAATACAATCAACTGAATTAGCAAGACATTCGGTATGACTATCAATTGTCATACCGATTGTCATACTAGTACAATCAGTTGTCTTTTTAGAATTATCACAGATTTTAATCAATTAACATTCTGAAAATCCTCATTATTAATTCTAAATTAATTAATCAATTTAATTCAATTAATCAATAAATTAATCCTTGCAGATTTAATTTATTCTCTTAATTAAATTATATGACTTAATTAATTAATAGTGAATTAATACTATCCCTGAGCAGCATCCATTCTTCTGACAATCTTCTGAAAGTCTCTGAGACTTATGAATCAATTCCGTCACTTCAATGCTGACACTCGATGTACTGTCTGGTTCATGAGTGACTAACTTTCATGACGTTTCTTCATGTCTTGACTTTGTTGTTCTGATTGAATCCTTGTAATAAATGATACCTTGACGAGATCTCTGTCACTTGATTAAATCCACGATCTTGATTTATATCACTGAGGCATGATCAAATTCTTGAACTTCTTCCAGTGAATCTTCAAGTCTGCAGATGAACAATGTTTCTTTATTCTTTGACAGATGTTACTTTGTGAGATCTCTCTGATGCTTGATCCACTATTTACTTATTACATTCTTATTTGAGTTGAGTTAAATACTCGAATAAACGAGTAGGCTATGACATATGCCTTTCAATCTCCCCCTATTTGCTTGTTAGACAATAACAACAAATACCTAGAGGATAACTCAACTAACAAATAAGAAAAAGATATAAACAGTAATGTAAAGTAAATAGCAGAAAAGTTCTGGATTATATTTAACATTTTCCAGATTCCAAATGAAATTTACAAGTGAATACAAGATAGATGTTCCTCTAGCCTGAACATATAACTACATTAGACTATCTTGATTCATAACGCTCTAATCATATTACATTGAGTTTTGAGCTAATTGACTTTAGTTGTCTTCTCTTCTGACTTCACCTTCTTCTAAATCTTGAAGCGATTCCTTGTCAAAGATACGATCTTTTTCTGAAGTGAAGCTTGCAGGTCTGACTGGTTGAACTCCAACTGTCTTCAACTTATTCTTGAGTTGATTGTACCTTTTAACATTCTTCTCACAATAAGCTTGAATCAAGTCAGCAGCTTGAGTCTTCAACATGGATGAATATCCAGCAGTTCTCAAATGATGTTCCATCCAGACCAGATGCTTAGCTGAGTAGTCTTTAAGAGATTGTACATCTAGCTGACAGATTTGAAGACAATCAGACTTAAAGAATCTCACCTGATGAGGATTGTTGACCACTTGAGGACTAGCCCTGCTGGCAAACTCTTTAAGCCTTTCCCGAAGAACTTCATTCAACTCTGAGCTTCTTTTCACTTTGTTTAAAAGAACCCAAATCTCTGACAACGAACGATTCTCAAATAGATGAAGTGACACCTTGAATGATCCTTCACTCTGACAATATACAAAAATGCTCATCTCATTTAGGGATCTATCAAAAGCAGCTGTGATCCTTGAGACTTCAGTCTTGATAGCATTCATGTACATGTCATTGTTAGGATTTGAGATTTCCAGCTTGTCAAGAAGATGTAAGAACTGCTTATCATTGTTAGTGCATAGCTGAGGCATATCGAGTACTCTCCTAGCTTCATCCCACTTTCCACCAATCTTCAGTCTGACATCTCTTCTCCTTTCTTGAGCTTTAATGTCATGAAGACGTTGCTTTTGAAGAGTTTCTGTTCTTTGTATGTCTTTTCTCCTATCAATGATCTGTGAGACCTTCTTGAGTTCAGCTTCTTTTCTTTGCATCTCTGACTGCTCTTTCTGAAATTCTTTCTCAAACCTAGGATCCACTGTATCTTCTTCTTCCCAATCTTCAAAATCACTTTCTTCTTCAGCTTCAAATAACCCATCTTTATCTTCCTGAATTGGTTCGGTGGGAATGTCAAAAATATCGAAGTCATCCTGTTCTCCACTGTAGTAGGCATCATCAGCCTTTCCTTTATCTCCAGCAGAAGTATCTTTTTCTTTCCCTTTGGAACTACTCCCTTTCTTCTCCCCCTTAGTTGAGGGATCCTCTACTGACTTTCCTTTGAAACCTCCACCACTTCCAGAGCCTGATCCTCCACCAGACGGTCCTTCAAAATAAGCTCTTTGTTCTTCATTAGGGCAATGAGAATTCTTGATCATGTAATATAAGTGCTTCATGCCTTCATTTAGATGTTCCATGCCCGTCTCTATCTTTAGAAATCTTGAGTTGTCCAGTGAATGATTCATCTCAACGAGGTCTTCAAGAGAAGTCATTCTTGTATGTAGGGAGCAGAAGTTGGATATGTCATCAGCTGATAAATTTGGAGTGTCCTGAATAGAATTGAGCTTTGGTATTACAGTAGTCTTTAAATCTGAGATGTCATTCCTTATGATTGCAAGCTGATTGTCGACAGAGGTGGAAGAAGAAGACCGTTCAACCACTTGTGCTTTGAATGCTTGAGCTTCAGCTTGACTTTTAGCAAGTTCTTCTTTCAGGGCAGCAATCTGAGCTAACAGGTTGACAGTATCAGTGTCTGTGTGTGCTCTCACCTGAAGTTCACTCGTATTTGGTTCACTCATCTCACGTGCATGTGTTTCTCTCAATATGATTGCTCGTGAGGAGTCTTTCAGTTGCTGTTCTTGTGTACCTGCATTAAAAATCACCCTAGCCTCTTCAAGAGAGGTCAGTGGTGGTGCAATGGGAATTCGCGAGTCCCGATCCTCAGTCAATGCTATCAAATCTTTTGGAATAGATGTCTGAATTGCTTCAGGGATAGATTGACCGAGTTGCCCTCCACTTTCTCCAGATAAATCTGCTAGTGGAGAATCCCATAAGGGAGCCAGAGTTGTTGGATCTGGGAGGGGAGAAAATGACTCTATTAAAGATGGCGGAGAGTCAGATTTTCCCTCTGAAGCATGTGACTGCTCTTCTGCCGTAACTATGGCAGGCACTGTAATCGACTCGGCGTGCACTCCTCGCTGGGTGTCCTGAGTATTATCTGGGGAAGTGTATGGTTCCATTGTGAGTAATGGAATTGTGCTTGACTCAGTACAAGATGCCATGGCCCGATGGCGAATTTCAATAGATGCATCCTGTTGAGAGAATGCCTCTAGTAACTGTTCATTGGCCATTTCAAAGTCCATGTCCTGTTGGGAGGACAAGGATGGGCTTTCAGATGCCTCAGAATAGGTTTTTCTTTTCTTAGGAGGAGGCAGAGCTGAGGGTTCACTCATATTTGACATTGTACTACTTCCTAGTAATCTTCTGGGTAACATTTTAGACAGTGGGGGAGAGGGTGAGATAGAATGAGACTCTGTGTTTGGCTGTATGACCTGGGATTGAAGCTGTGGTTCTACAACTTCATGGTCAGCCTTATCAACCACTGAGGGTCTGTTAACAGAAGTAGGAAGAGAGTGAGAGTGAGAGTGAGGAGTTACTACCTGTAATGGAAGAGCCTGGGTGGCTTGAACCACTGGAGGTTGAGGTTGCTGTTCATGGCCGGGAAGATTAAAAATAGGCAAGGGAATATAATTGGCCATGAAAGCAGATACAAGTACTGGTACTTGCATAAATTTGAAGGTTGTGTCTTGGCGAGTGTAAATCTTTTTGCTAACTGGTGGGGGTTCGGTTACAGCAGAGTTAGCAAAAAGTGCTTTGTGTTCAGGGGTGAGTAGATGATCTGCTATAAGCATAAGAAAACGAGCATAGTAACATGATACCCTACGATTTGTAGAATGATCACGTAAAGCAGAAGTTAGACGTCTCAAGAGAATGGGAAAAAGTAGTTTGCCAAAATTGATTCTTTGATTGAAAACAACCGCAAGACCAATATACTGCAGGGTGGAAGTAATGTTATGAAAATTAGATTTTGTGCAGTTGGCAAACACTTTGGAAAGTGTATCGAAGAATATATCCCATTCAGACACCAAATTTGATTTAGAAAGTTTGGTTAAATTGATCACCCCCTGATAGTGAATAGCATTGAAAAAATTTGTGATATCATTTTCAGAGGGTAAATTACAGAAATTGTCTAGTGGAAAATTTAACGCACGATTGACGACTGTTTCATCAACTACATACTGTGTGTTTGCGATGGTGAATGAAAAAGATTTTGAATCATCGGTCACAGTAGAAGTTGTGCAAATCAGTCTAAGTAGATCGACGTTTAAAATCACATTTGATTTAATAGCAGAGCTAACAATCGAATGATCATTTAAAAATCTAATCCAAGGCTTAAATTTTTCAACATCACATTTTTCCGGATTGAAATAACCAACTTGATTATGCGCGACAATTTGGAAATTGAGAGCCATTTTTTTTATAAAATAATAATAAGACACAAGCTTTTCAGAATTTTAAGAATAATATTAAGAAAATTCGAATTAATTAAATTAATTTAATAATTCGAATTAAATTAATTATAATCGAAAAATTTAGACAGAAATGTATCTCGTTAAAATTCTTAAATCACTAACACAGTTTTGACACACCAAAAGACACAAATAAGAAATTAAAATTAAAATGGAATTTGAAGGGGCAAACTGATTTTAATATGATTTTTGCGTTTTTTTTTTATAAAAACTTTTTTTTTAAGAAAATTCAACAGCACTTGTTTATGTATATACTTATATGTATATATCACTAAAGTGATGATTAAGTGTGCTGAGTAAAAACTCGAGCAAGGAAATATGGTGACTGTTTTTTTTTTGTTTGTTCGAGGAGAGAGAAGAGAGAAAATGAGAGTGAAAACTGTTAGAAATTTTTTGAAAATGAACTGCTAAGTTGAATTGGTGAAAAACAACACAGCAACAGCCTTTATATAACAGCTGGTATGACAATCCGGGATTGTCATACCGATTGTCATACCAGGCAAAAAGAAGAAAAATAAATAACAGAATGAGTATTAAAATTATAACTGGTATGACAATCTGATAGTCATACCGATTGTCATACCAGTACAAAATAAAACAATATAATTCTGATATTAATTTTATTACTGGCATGACAATCAATAGTCATACCGATTGTCTTGCCAGTTATAAAATTAATCTGATTTTAAAATAAGCAATCATTATTACTAAAATGACTTTCAGCAAGACAATTTCAATTGTCTTGCCGATTGTCTTTCTAGAATAAGATAAAATAAGCATTAACAGATTTATATTTTCATGTTTACTGAAATGATTTTCAGCAAGACAATTTTAATTGTCTTGCCGATTGTCTTTGCAGTAGAAAAACAAAATGAATATGTACAGACAACTATTAATGTACTGAAGCTATATTTCATAATAGTACAACTGAAATAAACAATTAAAATTTTCACAGAGACAAAGACAATATTTCAGAATTAATTATTTTTATTCTAAAAATAGATTTCTGTTGAATTTTAGCAAATAAAATTCATAGAAAAATATCTTTAGAGGAAATAAAATATTCTGAGATATTTTAAATTAACAAGTAGAGTAAATAACATAGATAAGATAATATATATTACATAGAAATAAGCAAGAAATATGATAAAATGATAAAATAAATTTGCAAATGAATTTTTCATTTATGAAAAATTCATTTGTAAATTCATTCAAGAACAGATTCCAGATATTAATTAAATTAATCACAAAAACTATTTAACATGCCCAATTTACCAACTAATCTGGTAAATGTGGATTCATCAAGTGGTTTAGTGAAAATATCTGCTATTTGTTCTTCTGTTGGAACAAAAAATAGTTCAACAGTACCATTCATGACGTGCTCTCTAATAAAATGATACCTGATGTCAATGTGCTTTGTCCTCGAGTGCTGCACAGGGTTGTTGGTGATGGCTATTGCACTTGTGTTGTCACATAAAATAGGAATCTTGTTCAATACAGAGCCATAGTCTCGTAGTTGGTTCCTAATCCACAAGATCTGAGCACAGCAGCTTCCAGCAGCAATATATTCAGCCTCGGCCGTTGAGTTGGAAACTGTTTGCTGTTTCTTGCTGTACCATGAGACTAGCCTGCTTCCTAAGAATTGACAACTTCCTGAGGTGCTTTTCCTATCAACAACACTTCCTGCATAATCTGAATCTGTATATCCGACAAGGTTAAAACCAGATTCTTTAGGGTACCAAATACCTAGATTTGGTGTTCCCTTAAGATATCTTAAGATTCGTTTAACAGCAACGAGATGAATATCTCTAGGATCCGCTTGGAACCTTGCACATAGGCATGTAGCATACATAATATCTGGTCTACTTGCAGTAAGATAGAGTAACGAGCCAATCATACCTCTGTAGCTTGTGACATCTACCTTAATGGAGTTTTCACATGGTCCAAGCTTGACAGCTGTAGTTGATGGAGTCCTTGCTGATGCAGAATCCTCCAGATTGTATTTTTTGAGGAGTTCCTTGAGATACTTGGATTGACAAATAAATGTTCCGTCTAACCTTTGATTTACTTGTAATCCAAGAAAGAACTTCAGCTCTCCCATCATGCTCATTTCAAACTTGCTGTGCATTAACTTAGCAAATCTCTTACAGAGATTATCATTAGTAGACCCAAATATTATATCATCGACATAGACTTGGACTAATATAGTATCATTCTTATGTTTTTTAGAAAAGAGAGTTTTGTCTATGACACCTCTAATAAAGCTATTTTCAATAAGAAATTCAGAGAGAGTGTCATACCATTTTCTTGGTGACTGTTTTAGCCCATAGATAGCCTTGAAAAGAAAGAAGACAAAATCCATATGATCTGGATCTTCAAAACCAGGAGGTTGCTCTACATATACCTCTTCATCCAGCTTTCCATTCAGAAAGGCGCTCTTGACATCCATTTGATAAACTTTAAAGTTTGAAAATGCTGCGAATGCCAGAAATATCCTGATGGCCTCAAGTCTAGCCACTGGAGCATAGGTTTCATCATAATCAATACCTTCAGCTTGAGAATACCCTTTAGCTACCAGTCTTTCTTTGTTTCTTGTAACCACACCATCTTCATCTAGTTTATTCCTGAATACCCACCTTGTACCAACAGCTTTCTTGTGTACAGGCCTAGGTACCAGTTTCCAGACTTGTTGACTTTCAAACTGATTGAGTTCATCTTGCATAGCAATCACCCAATCTGGATCAGTCAGTGCTTCTTCAATTTTCTTAGGTTCCATCTCAGAAAGAAATCCTGAGAACAGACACTCATTTTGAGTAGCACGTCTAGTTCTGACTCCAACATCTGGATCACCAATAATCAACTCAAAAGGGTGAGCTTTATTCCAGACAGTCTGTCTTGGAAGATTTGATCTTGATGATTCGCCTTGAAATTCATTGTGATGTTGTGTCCTACTAGATGATCCTTCAGCATCTCCCCCTGAGTTGTTGCCATGTTGACTTGAAGATTCTCCGTCAGTAGCAGTGGTATCTCCATTGTTTCCAGAGTTTCCATCACTATTACCTTGAGTATTATCAGGATTAACAGGTTCTTCAACAGCAACAACCTCAGGTTCTTGACCATGTTCTGACTCTGAATCTGACGTATCATCAAACTTCAGTTTCTCAGAAGGATCTTCAGTTTGGATACTAGGGAGTTTAGTGTCATCAAATGTAACATTGACACTTTCAGTTACTTTGTGTTGATCAATGATATACACTCTATATGATCTTCTTCCATATCCAACAAAATACCCTCATATGCCTTTGCCTCGAACTTACCACGACGATCATCTCCATCCTTGAGCACGAAGCATCTGGCACCAAATACATGAAAGTATTTGATAGAAGGTTTCTGTTCATTCAAAATCTCATAAGGAGTTTTCATGAAGTCTTTGTTGATTAGAGTTCGATTCTGAGTATAACATGCAGTATTGACAGCTTCAGCCCAAAAGTACATTGGAAGACCTGATTCATTTAACATCGTTCTTGCAGCTTCAATCAATGTACGATTCTTCCTTTCTACCACTCCATTTTGCTGAGGGGTTCTAGGAGCTGAAAATTGTCTGGTAATCCCTTTGTCTGTACAGAATCCATTTAGAAGTGCATTCTTGAATTCTGTTCCATTATCTGACCTTATTGCTCTAACAGGGACGTTAGAATCTAACTCAATCATCTTGATATGATCAATCACAACTTGTGGTGTTTCATCCTTAGAGTGAAGAAATAAAACCCACGTATACTTGGAATAGTCATCAACTATCACAAGACAGTAACACTTCTTTGACATAGAAAGGATATTAACTGGACCAAATAAATCCATGTGCAATAATTGCAGAACACCAGTTATGGAAGATGTGTCAGTGCCTTTGTGACTTGCTTTCTTTGACTTTCCTTTCTGGCAAGCCTCACATAGTCCTTCTGGAGAGAATTCCAGCTGAGGCAGACCTCTTACCAATTCTCTTTTGACAAGAGAATTCATTGTCTTGAAATTGAGATGGGAAAGTCTCTTGTGCCATAGCCAACTCTCATTTGACGATGCTTTTGCATAGAAACAATTGACTTCAAGATTGCTTCCAGAGTTCATGTCAGCTACGAACAGATTTCCTTTCCGTATTCCCATTAAGGAGGGTTTTTCACTTTTCTTGTGCAGAATCTGACACTTCAGCTTGTCGAATAAAACATTGTAGCCGTTGTCACAGAACTGACTAATGCTAAGCAGATTGTGTTTAAGTCCTTGCACAAGATATACATTTTCAATGATAACATTTCCAGCTTGCAAACAGCCATATCCCTCCGTTAAACCTTTGCTGTTATCTCCAAAGGTAACCACTGGGCCAGCTTTCTCAACCACATTTGATAGCAGGGCTCTATCTCCGGTCATATGTCTTGACGATCCACTGTCAAGAATCCACACTACCGGTTGTACCTGTTTAATGCCCTGCAATACAAATGGATTAGAACTTCTTCGGAACCCAAGCTTGGCTGGGTCCGGCATACTTGTAAATTGGCCTTTATCAGGCAAAACAACATTCTTAATTTCACTATTCTCAACATTCTCAATGACTGAACATTTGACCTTTAAAACAGCCTTATCAGATTTATGTTTAGGCTTAGGCACAAATGTCTCCTTTCTAGCTTTAGGAGGACTAGCAGTCTTAGACCTATCATGCTTTCTATTATTCACATGCTGACGAGGAGTAGTCTTATCATTAGAAGCATGCTTACCATTAAAATAAGCAAACAACAGATTAAAAGCACAAGACATACAATCAGGAACACCACATGCTTTATGAGAAGGATTAACAATAGGCATCTTATGTATGGTAGACATGGCATTTGTGCTATCCAACTCATGTGTGTCTGAGTTAGTCTCAGTTGCTTTCACAACCTTGACTGGAACTTTTGACACACTTGACTTGGAGACAGCTTTCCCATTAGCATTATCTTCAGCACGGATTTCTTCTTGAATAATAAAAGAGGTCTCATCAAATGGTTCAGCAATTGATTCCTTATAGAGGGGTTCATCAACACCCTTAAGCACATGTGGTACTTCCCTGCCTTTAGCACATACATGAGGAGGGGAGTTTATGCCTAATTTTCCAATAGCAGCATTGTAATCATAACCTATTCCATGTGTTTGATTAACAGCTTGCTTATTGTAAAACTCTTTGGACTTCGAACAAGAATTAAAGTAAGCTTTAACCTTAGCCTCAAGACCGGTGATCTTGTCTTTGAGAATAGTTTCGAGTTGTCTATAACAGTCAACTCTATTCTCTAGAAAAGATACTTGGTCTTTAAGTTTATCTTGATTAATGTGCACAAGTCTTAATTCATTGACCTCTTTCTCAAGGTCTTTGATTTTTTGATTTAACAATTCATTATCACGACGAGCACAATCTAAGTTACCTCTTAGATGATAAACCATTTCAGCATCAGAAAGTTTTACCTCTTTTCTTGACGATGAGGTGCTTGCATCACTAGCCATGAGAGCAAGATTCCCAACTTCTTCATCTTCACTGTCAGTATCATCCCAGCTTCTTCCCTTTGCCAGGTACGCCCTTTCAGATTTACTCTTCTGATTAGAATCGTAAGAGTTCTTCCTTGCTTGTTTTGGCTTCCTGCATTCTGTGGCAAAGTGTCCCAACTCATTACAGTTGAAGCATCGAATGGTGCTTCGATCAACCATCCCTGTTTTATACCCACCACTGCTGGTGTTAGAGGATGAAGATCCACCTTTCTGGAATCTGTTGTAGTTGGACTTGTACTTGAACTTGGGATTCCTTTTGAATCTGACATTTGAGAATCTCTTGACAATCAGGGCCATTGACTCATCCTCCAATTGCTCCAGTTCTTCCAAGGAATAATAATCATCTCCTGATTGATTTGTAGTAGGTGAATCAAATTCTGCTACTATCACATTATCTTCAACCTTGGAAGACTGTACCATTCTATCTGACTGTTGAGATTGTTGTTGATATAGTGGTTGTTGTTGTTGTTGTTCATCAGCTACCAGAGCAGTAGACGTGCTGACCACTCTTCCTTTCCCGTAAACTTCCTTCTACTGAATCTGCTCCAACTCATAAGTCTTTAACACACCATATAGCCTTTCCAAAGAAATCTCACTCAGATCTCTTGCTTCTCTTATGGCAGTGATTCTATGTTCGAGATGAGTTGGCAGTGTTAAAAGGAACTTTTTATTGACCTCCCTGATGGAATAGTATTTACCATTAATGTTCAGGTTGGTGATCAATGCATTGTACCTCTCAAACACTTCAGTGATTCCTTCTCCTGGATTAGATTTAAAGTATTCATACTCAGAGGTTAGGATTTCTAGTTTGTTCTCCCTAACTTCCTCTGTGCCTTCATTAATAATCTCAATAGTTTCCCAGATATGTTTAGAATCTTTACAATTCATCACATGTCTGTTCATTAGGGGATTAAGGGAATCTACTAAGATTAATTGAAGGCTAGCATCCAGGGAAGCTTCTTCTATTTCAGCAGGAGAGAAGTCCTCAGGATCCTTCACATAAGTTCTCGCTTTGGTGATCACCACATCATTCTCTATTACCTCTGGTTCAATAACCATAGGAATTTTTGGACCCTTCTTCAACACTTGCAAATATTTGGGATTAGCAACCTGTAAAAACAGTAGCATCTTCTTCTTCCACATCACATAATTTTCTTTATCGAAAAGTGGAATTTTAACGGTTCCAACTTTTTGTGTAGTCATTATGAATTTTTGAGTGAATAAAAATTCAAGAAGTGAAAGAAACACAAAAGTCTAGGATCTTGATTTGTACGTTAATCAGAAGGCTCTGATACCAATTGTTAGGTCCCAATTTGTTTGTAGAAGGGGGGGTTGAATGCAAACAATACCGTTTCGTCGAATAAAATGCGGAATAAAATTGTGAAACAAAATTCAAGTTAAATAAAACTTTTATTAAACTTGAAAGGTGTTACAACTACGGTATCGATTACAAGGGATTAATCTCAAATCAATTATTACAAATTTAGAATAAATTCGACATGAACTTTTTCTATTTTTGTAATTAAAAGATCAAATGCTAAAAGCGATTTGAGATTAAGTTCTAGGGATTTTAATCCGCTAGATTGATATACAAGAACAAGATAAGTAATTCTAGTGGTTTGGATTTAACATTAACAAACTAGAATATTTGATCTTGAATAAGCAGATGAATGATGAAATATTTTCTTTTGTTTTCTGCTGTGTTTTCTTGTTCTGTATGTGCTGCTCTGTTTTTGCTTAGTAGTCTGTTGATATTGTCTTCTGCTTTCTTTAATCAATCACAGCCGAAGTTGTTGAACTGGTGTGACAATCTATTTGAGCTTGAAAGACTTTCGGTGAGACAATCTATTAGAGCTAGGAAGACAATTAAAATGAACTAGCAAGACTTTCGGTATGACTATTGATTGTCATACCGATTGTCATAGTAGTACAATTGAAATTGTTTTTCTGAATACATAATTGATTTTAATCTAATTGAAAATTCTATCAATACAATCAACTGAATTAGCAAGACATTCGGTATGACTATCAATTGTCATACCGATTGTCATACTAGTACAATCAGTTGTCTTTTTAGAATTATCACAGATTTTAATCAATTAACATTCTGAAAATCCTCATTATTAATTCTAAATTAATTAATCAATTTAATTCAATTAATCAATAAATTAATCCTTGCAGATTTAATTTATTCTCTTAATTAAATTATATGACTTAATTAATTAATAGTGAATTAATACTATCCCTGAGCAGCATCCATTCTTCTGACAATCTTCTGAAAGTCTCTGAGACTTATGAATCAATTCCGTCACTTCAATGCTGACACTCGATGTACTGTCTGGTTCATGAGTGACTAACTTTCGTGACGTTCTTCATGTCTTGACTTTGTTGTTCTGATTGAATCCTTGTAATAAATGATACCTTGACGAGATCTCTGTCACTTGATTAAATCCACGATCTTGATTTATATCACTGAGGCATGATCAAATTCTTGAACTTCTTCCAGTGAATCTTCAAGTCTGCAGATGAACAATGTTTCTTTATTCTTTGACAGATGTTACTTTGTGAGATCTCTCTGATGCTTGATCCACTATTTACTTATTACATTCTTATTTGAGTTGAGTTAAATACTCGAATAAACGAGTAGGCTATGACATATGCCTTTCAACAAATCCAAGTTCAAGTGTTTCAATTGTGGTATAAGTGGACACTTTGCAGGTGAGTGCAGAAAGCCAACTTCTGAAAAGAAGAAATTTGAACAAGTAGATTACAAAAAGAAATATTTTGATCTACTCAAGCAAAAGGAGAGGGCTTTCATTACTCAAGAAAAGGGACTGGGCAGCTAATGGAGATGAAGAGGATGAAGATGTGGAGTATGTCAACCTTGCTCTCATGGCTGATTCTGAAGAAAATGAAGTTAGTTCATCAAGCAATCAGGTAATCACTACTGACTTAACACAGCTTACTAAAGAAGAGTGCAATGATGCTTTTAATGACATGTCTACTGAATTGTATCATTTGCGTGTGTCTCTTAAATCTCTGCTAAAGAAAATAGTAGGATTAGAGAGAACAATCTGTTTTTAAGTAATAGAAATGCTTTGTTAGAAGATAAGATGATTGACCTAGAGAAAACAAAGTTGCATTGTATATCTGTTGAAAATGAACTAGCTGAATCTGTTAAGAAAGTAGAAATACTTTCCAATCAATTAGAGAAAGAGCAAGAGGTGATTAAAGCCTGGAAGACATCTAGGGATGTAAGTGCTCAAATTGCTAAGGTCCAAGGAATTGAATCATTCTGTGAAACTGCCTGGGATAAAAATAAAAAGAAACTGGAATTATTGATGGGCTGTCAACGGATGTGGAATCAACGGATGATGAAAGTTATCCGTTGAAGGAAGAAAAGGAGCATCCGTTGAAGGTTCCTCAATCAAAACAGGCAGATGTTTCTAAAAGAGAGAATCTAAAGAAACTCAACAAAAAGTTTGGTTCAACTTCAAAGAACTTGTCAAAGAGAAGCAGCACATCCAAAGATGTCAGTAG